>NW_005370332.1:231059-251583 GCF_000412655.1 Myotis brandtii
GCAGCTTCGGGAGGGACGCACATGGATCGGTGAGGGAGTCAGGGGACACCCGCCTAGCCAGCCAGATCAGCCGAATCAACCCTGGCGATCAATGGGGTGACAGATGTCGCAGCCAGATCGCCCTCACATCCAAGCATATATATTTGAGAGAAGAATGTAGCCTTACACTAGAGAATCAGGCTCAATACATGACAAAACAATATTGCACTTTGCCTCCCAGATTAGAATTTACTTATTAAAATATGTAATAATAAAGTACTTTACTGACAGCTGACAGAGGGGAGAGGGAAGCGGGAACAGGATGAAAGAAGGTGAAGAGATTAGCCAAAGAACTTATATGCATAGCCTATGGACACAGATAGCAGTGTGGTGATGGTCAGAGGGAAGAAGGGAGTGGGAGCTGGGTGGAGGTGGGCAAAGGGGGTGTGGCGGGGAACAGGGACATCTGTAATAGTGTAAACAATAAAAATAAACTTAACTGTTTTGAAAATATCCTACTCCAACCCCAACAATCGAAACTTTGGAAAATTCAGAAAATGTATGTAGAGATGAGGCCAGTCTTGCTAATTCTAAAGCTTTATCTAACTGAATAAATCTAAAAAGGCCTACTTTGAAGCAAATTTTTGAATCAGCTCTATACTACTTTAAAGTTAAGAAGGCTCCCTTTCCTTGAATTCATTTGTTACAGGGATTCAATAGTCATATAGAGAAGCAGTCATTTTGTTTTTTAAGGATGAACAATGAAATTAACCATCACCAACATCAGTGTCATAAAGGTTAACCAATTATTTAATATATCAAACTGCTGGAAGGTGATGAGTTTTCCATAAGTCAAATTTGGAAGCAGGGTTTAATAATCAAGATTCTTTCTGTGATCACACCTATCATATCATTTACTCATTCCTCAAATATATAAACTTCTGCTACATGCAAAGCTTACTGTGTATCTATATCTAATATAGATAGAGATAGATATGTGTATATAGAGATAGATATGTGTGTATATATCTCAATAGATAGCTATAGATATATAGATATACAGATATATAGTTATGTAATGTTTGTTTGTTTCAGGGACCTCACATTGGCCTGGTTCTAGATGTGCAAGATTGGTCCACAATAGTTGCTAAATAAATATTTATTGAGTGAATGAGTGAAAGAAAAGATTCTTTTTATTCAGGAGTTCACATCTAAGATATCTCTCAATTAATATAAAGCAGAATGTGTAGAATAGGACATATTAGAATACTGGTATCAATCCTTTTGTTTCTAAAATTCTATAATTCTATGTCAAAATGTCAATTGCAATCTTCTATTTCATCTGATGATTAGGAGTAAACAAATGCTAATAAAAGGGCAATAATAAATGTGTACTAGAGACAAACTGTAAATTAAGGAAGGGGCAAAACCTCTTTTGTGACAATTTCATTAATATATGAATTCTTCTGAAGGAAGTAGAGTCCTAAAAACTGTTGCAAAGTCAAGAGTATAACATTGGTTGTTTTTTGTGTGTTTTTTTTTTTTTTTTTGCTCCCAGCCCTGTCTTGTGGTGGAGTTCGGACTTCAGAACTACTCATAGCTTTAGGTGTATGAATCCAGCATTCAAGAAATGTTTTCTTTCTAGATGTTTGGTCTCAAATAAGATATGCTGACTGGAGATAGCAGCTAATCATACGAAAAGTCAGCCTTCTTTACTGTAATCATGAATAACCGAGAGCATACAATGAATTTATTTTTGCTTAATTATTACTATTTAAAGAAAAACATGATGCCGCTAACTAGCTATGTGACTGTGATCCCTTACATTTTGGGACTTTAGTTTCCTCACTGTTTAATGAGGCTTTGTTAAATGCTGATGATTAAAGCCTTTTGCTGGTCTCTAATTTTATGATTCTAACATTAGCCAAGCTTCATCCTTCTACCATTGTACTTTAATAGCAGAAACTCTATGGTTCCTCATTTATTTTGAATTGCTCCCCTGTACGTATCACTCTCCACCATCTAAGAAGCTCCTTTTGTAATACAGAAATTAAATTTCTAAAATCCCACTTACTGGAACATTACTTAGCCCCTTCTAATCTTTTCTGGAAGAGAGTGGTATATAAATAATAAATAAATGACATAAAAATAAAACAGCATATTTAAACAAAACTTGACTGGGTTTCTAAGCACAGAAAGCAAAGACATGAAAATCTCTCACCCAAGGGGTTTCATTAGTGAGCTGGGGCAAAGGGTATCCCAGAATAAAACATTGCAGAAAAAAAGCCCAGAGGTGAGAAGACTGTACTGAGAGATACCTTTAGTTTGGCCAAAACGGTAGAGATGTTTAGGGTCACAGAGGATAATGAAAAAATAATGCAACTTAGGCTACCGTGTAAACTAAGTAGAGTGATGGCATGTGCTAGAATTAAAAGTTGGGAAAAAGACAGTCTGGTAGTTAATAGTCATAGTAGAAGTAATGAATCTACTACCATTTGATTCATCCATATTGTGAGCCAGGCCCTACGCAAAGCATTTTACGTGTATTTTCATATTTATTTCTTATATTGATTCTATGCAGTTAGTAGCTTCATCCTCATTTTCTAAATTGAGGAAACTGAGAAAGTTAATTAAATGTTTCAACTTCACACAGCATCAGGTTGTATGTGTGCATCAGAGCCTGTCTGAAACATCTGCCTCACTCTAGGGCTTATGTTCTGAAATGCTACACAGCGTACCCATAATTCAGTGTGGTGTGATGATTCCAGGGACTCGGTCTCTGGCTTTGCATGCTTAAGAACTCCATTGCTGACATATGAATGTGTGAAATCCATATTCACATCTCCTATTTTGCCAACATGACTGGTGACATGTTATAATTAATTAACTAAAAGCTCATCTTACAGTTGCTCCATTTTTGTTTCTTTAATGGAGTATTGAGTGACATTCTGCTCCCTTGATGAGATTTAGCTCAGAAAGCTGCCTAGGTTGTCAGTAACATACTTCTTGGTTTGCATCCATTTTTCAATCAGATCAGTGTCATTATAAAAACAAAAACAAAAAAACAGGGCTCTCTTTTTTACAGTAAACATTGGCACCCATGATCTCAAAATGAATTTTAGACATTTAGCTGCAAAATCAATCTTGGTTATAAAATACTAGAGGCCTGGTGCACGTGGGGTGGTCCCTCAGCCCAACCTGCACCCTCTCCAATCTGGGACCCTGTGGGATCGGGCCTAAACCAGCAGTTGGACATCTCTCTTGCAATCTAGGACCACTGGCTCCTAACCACTCACCTGCCTGCCTGCCTAATGCCCCTAACTGCTCCCCTACCTGCCTGATTGCCCCTAACCACCTCTGCCTGCCTGCCTGGTTGCCCCTAACAGCCCTACCCTGCTGGCCTGCTGGCCCCAATGTGCATATGGCTGAGGTCCCTCAGCCCGGCCTGTGCCCTCTCGCTGTCCGGGAGCCTTTGGGGGATGCAAGCCTAAGCCAGCAGTCAGACATCCTTAGCTCTGCTACAGAGGTGGGAGAGGCTCCCACCCCCGCTGCTGCACTTGCCAGCTGTGAGCCCAGCACAGGGCTTCTGGCTGAGCGGCACTCCCCCTGTGAGAGCGTACTGACCACCAAGGGGCAGCTCCTGCATTGAGCGTCTGCCCCCTGGTGATCAACATGTGTCATAGCGACTGGTTGTTCCACCGTTTGGTCAATTTGCATATTAGCCTTTTATTATATAGGATGGGAGGGACTGACAGAGGTCAGAGGGGAGGGGGATGGACATAGACAAAAGTGTGGTGCTGGCCAGAGGTCGGGGGGGGGTGCTGGATGGAGGAGGATAAAGGGGGAGAAATGGGAGATATCTATAATAGTGTCAACAATAGAATAAAAACAACAATGATATACCACTATATTACACACCTATTAGGGAAAAAAAAAAGATACATTATGAACTATTTATTTACTACTTTGAAAAAATTAAAAAAGAAAGAATTTTGTCCAGAAAGGAGTGTTGTTGAAATGTTTTTTTTTTATTTTTATGGTAAAGCTAAGGAAGTTTCAGAGCCCCTGTGAGGGCTGGATTTGTTCTGGGGGAGAGAGCAAGCAAGTTGCAACCAGCAGCATTTTGGATAACCTGCCTGAAATGATTTTAAAAAGAAAGGGATAGATTCCCCAGGCCTACAGTTATTTGTAATTTATTTTCTTATTCTAAATAAAGTCATTTTTGAACCTTATTGAAAAAATCGCCCCCTTAAAATTAGTCCTTCAGGTTCAGTAAACTTTAGGCCTCACAAAACCTGTGTTAGTCCCTGAGGGTTGGGGTCCCCATAGGAGTTCGGATTCATTCATTATATTTATTTTCTCCTTTTAATTCTTGTTCTAGAGGGAGAGTGAGGACAGAAAGCAGGGGAGGGTGGGGGTGAGGGGGAAAGATCAACCAAAGGACTTGTATGCATGCATATAAGCATAAGTGATGGATGTGGACAACAGGGGGTGAGGGTGAGGGCAGGATTGGGGGATAAGGGGACATTGGTGGGATAAGGACACATTTGTAATATCTTATTCAATAAATGGAAAAAAATCATTTCAAAAAAAAATAGAATTGTATTGGAACCTGCTCCTTCTTTGGCTGTTTATGGGTTTACCTTACCAGGAACTCACAGAAACTTTAAGCCCTTTGAAGATAGGGACAGAGCTGTATTGTGTTTCCATAATACAGGCACAAAGTTAATACAGTTTTTATAAATATTTGTTGAAGAAACTGATAAATTTCAGTGCCATAAGGCATTACTTTTCCTTCTGCTCCATCTCTTTATTGAAACTTTTGTGCAAAGCATAAGGCTGAGGGGATGAGCTGGTAAAGCAGAGTAAAGTTGCTTTTTCCAAACCCTAGATCCCATACTTTGATTTTACATGGTAGATGCATTTCTGAATGACATTTTGAATTGGGTATATTAGATTTTGCTAATATCAACCGCCTTTACTCATAGAGATTATTTTTAATGATGTTTAAATGTTTCGTACTATGAGATACAAAATATTTTGCTTATTTCAAGAATCTTTGTGCATTCTTTCTGTAGTAAAGTGAATTATCAACATGGTAAGTCTATTTGAGGGTCTGCTTAAAATGGGACACACCAGTACTAACAATGACTAATTCATACACCACATGTGAAATTAGATGGCTGTTGGACATAACCATTTTTTTGGTCCCTTTGCTCCCACAGCACCTGCTTCAACCAGAGGCAGTGTCTTGACCCTCCATGACCTCTTTGTCATGGCGTCCGTGGGGCATCTACCACCTGAAGCCTTGGCAGTCAGCTGGGCATAGACCTTTCTAAGATGGCAGCAACCCTGACGAACATGTGTCAAGGGCAGGGCCCCTTGGCAGAAGCAGAGTAGGGAGACACACAGGGAGAGCTTTCAGGAAGGCTGGCTGAATCCTAGAGTCGCACCGACAGCTTCCCTCCTCCTCTCCTCTCCTCTCCTTATGTGCTGGTGAGCTGATGGCTGAGGGGAGCGGCAGCCACTGGCGAGGCCAGGTGCGGGCTCATGAGGGTGGGGAGCCTGAAGTGCCAATCCTGGCTGGGTGGGCGGGCACTTCTTCCCAGGGTTTCGGAGGGTGTTGGGGGTAGAGATGCGCCACAGCCTGTGCTCTGGGACTGGGCCTGGAAAGGAGGGATGCTGCCTCCTCCCCAACTTCTGGGTGGGACGTTGTGGAGGAGGGGCTGTGGATCCCTAGCCCAGACCCACCCTCCCAGGGCTCAGGCGCTGCTGAGGCTACCGGACCCTTGGGGATGGGAAGGAGCATCTGGGCCTGCCCCGCAATGAGTCCCTGGCTTGGGTGTTTGAGCAGTGGGTGGGCAGCAGGTGGCAAGAGTAGACAAAGAAACTGGCCCCCGGCCAGATAGGTGAGGCACGCAAAACTTCTGCCCGGGCAGCGCTGGTGCCACGGAGTTGTGGCGGATAACAAAGCACTGGCATCTGTGGCCTCGATGCTGGTGCGGGGGTCTGAGAACCTGGGGGGGTGCAGGATGCGCCTCTCCTGCCTCCGCCTGGCATGGGCTCCACTGTGCCGCCGACGGGGGGAAGGTAGGGGCTGGTCCAGCATGAGCTGCTCACTGCTTGCCGCCCACTGCAGCTTGCCAGTCCCCTATGGGCTGAGGGAGGCGATCGGTTGTCTGTTCAGTCGTTTTGGACGTTAGGGACCTTGGCTCTTTATATATATACTAGAGGCCTGTTGCACAAAGAGATTCGTGCAATAGGCCTTCCCTTCCCCTGGCTGCCAGCACCAGTTTTCCTCCGGCACCCAGGAACCAGGCCTTCGCTGCTCCGGCCGGAGCCTTCAGTCTTCGCTCCGCCGCTTCGCGCCTACGTATGCAAATTAACCACCATCGTTGTTGGGGTAATTTGCATACTCTCCTGATTGGCTGGTGAGCGTAGCGGAGGGACAGTCAATTTACATGTTTGTCTATTATTAGGTAAGCTGTATAGATTAGCAATACAAATAGGCATTTAGAATAAAAAAATTCAAATGTGTTACTATTCTATTTGAATAGCCCAGTGTTCATTTATGGGCTTATGTTTGGCATTTACACAGTTAAATTTTTCTTTTGGGGATAATTTTTTAAAAAATATTTTTTTATTGATTTCAGAGAAGAAAGGAGAAATAGAAACATCAATGATGAGAGAGACTCATTGAGTGGCCGCCTCCTGCACACTCCCCACTGGAGATCTAGCCTGCAACCCAGGCATGTGCCCTGACCAGGAATTGAACTGTGACCTCCTGGTTCAGAGGCTGATGCTCAACCACTTAGCCACACCAGCTGGGCTGGAGTAATTTTATAAAAGTACTCTTTCAATTTGGCTGTAGCCATTGGATATACAGAGGTACAGAACTATTCATATCTATATATTTAAAAGGCTAATATGCTGTGTCTGACTGTCCAGCCAGTCGCTATGACATGCACTGACCACCAGGGTGCAGACGTTCAACACAGGAGCTACTGAGCTGCAGTGACTTGGCAGCGGCAGTTCTCGGATGATGCACCCCAAAACCAGAGAGGAGGGAGCCCGATTCCTCACAGGGCTGTGCAATTCCACCTTTGGCCGTGGGTTATGTTGTTGCTGGGGCACTGTCGGCCCTGAATCTGGTTTGCGTTCCACACTGTATGACAGCAACTTTTCAGAGTGCCCTCTCGCACTCTGGGACCCCTTTGAGGGATGTCAGAGAGCCAGTTTCGGCCAGATCCACACAGGCCAGGCCAAGGGACCCCACCTGCATGAGAGGTTGGCTCCAGGGCATGTCCAGCCCATCTTGCCCAGTCCCACCCCTCCAGCCACCTTCTAATTAATTTCCTTTCAATGTGCACAAATCCATGCACTGGGTCACTAGTATACTTTAAGCTACATTTATGTACTTACTAGTGGCCCAGTACACAAAATTTGTGCATGGAGGGGGGGTTTTCCTCAGCCCAGCCTGCACCCTCTCCAATCGGGAACCCCTTAGGGGATGTCCGACTGCTGGGATCGGCTTAAACTGGCAGTCGGATATCCCTCTTGCAATCTGGGACTGCTGGCTCCTAACCGCTCACCTCCTGCCTGCCTGATCTCCCCTAACTGCCTCTGCCTGCCTGCCTGATTGCCCCTAACCCCTCTGCCTGCCTGTCTGATTGCCCCTAACTGCCCTCCCCTGCAGGCCTGATCTCTCACCAACTGCTCTCCCCTGCTGGCCTGATCTCACCCCCAACTGCCCCCCCCTGCCAGACTGGTTGCCCCCAATCTCACCCCCAATGGCCCTCCCCTGCCAGCCTGATCTTGCCTCCCCTGCAGGCCTGATCTTGCCCCCAACTGCCCTATCCTGCCTGCCTGATCTCACCCCCAATGGCCCTCCCCTGCCAGCCTGATCTTGCCTCCCCTGCAGGCCTGATCTTGCCCCCAACTGCCCTCCTCTGCCGGCCAATTTGGTTCTGACTGGTTGGTTTCTATGCCAGTCAGCATTGAAAGCTCTGCCTCCTAGGCAGCCATTGGCTCCTCACACTTCACTCAGATTTGGTTTTGATTGGTCAGTTTCTATTCCAGTCAGTGTCTCTGGGCCTATCAATGGGGCCTGATCAGAAAGGCGGGGCTGATCAGCAGGCCTGGTGGAGGCCTGGAGAGAAATGGAGGCAAGGCTATTGGCCAGGCCAGGAGAGAAAGAGAGGCAAGTTCTGATCAATGGCTGCCACAGAGGCTATGTATCAGACCCTGCCTCTCTCTCTGCAGGCCTCTCTCTGGACCTGATCCACAGCCCCCCTAGGCAGTCATTGCTGGGTCACCATGGCAACCCAGCCCTGACTTCCAGTCTGGTTGAGCCTTCGGTCCTAATCAGTCGTTAGGACCCTGGCTCTTTATTATATAGATTGTAGGCCTATAGAGGCCTGGAGAGAAATGGAGGTGTGGCTGCTGGCCAGACTGGGAGAGAAAGAGAGAGGCAAGTGCTGATCAAAAGCTGCCACAGAGGCAAAAGATCAGTCCCTGCTTCTCTCTTCAGGCCTCTCTCTGGCCCTGATTTGCAGCCCCCTCAGCAGTCAGTGCTGGGGCAATCCAGCGCTGACTGCAGGACTGATTTCGGGTTGGTCGAGCCTCGGTCGTTACTGGTCGTTACAACCCAGGGTTTTTATATATATAGGATGGATATACAAACCAGAATGAATTTATGCACTGTGCTAGGCCATAGGAATGCAGGAGTGAATTAGAAATTGTTCCTACCTTCAAAAGAGCTTACTGTTTATTCTAGCATTCCAAAATGTGTTTATTTTTGTAATTTTAGCATCTCTTGAGACTTTAGATATTTGAAATCATAAATATTAACAATAATAGTATAATTAAATATATTCAAAAGCATTGAAAAGTTTTCAATTTATTGGTAAGGGAAAACCTTATTTAACTTTTTTAACCCAGAGAAACACAGAATTACTTGACTAAAGATCATTCCCTTCACATTCTCTCTATCTCTTCCTCTCTCTCTCTCTCTCTCTCTCTCTCTCGTGCGTGCACACACACACACAAACATTCAAATGTTGACATTTTGAAAGATGTATATTTTTATAAAACAAAGGTTGGAAATGTTGATATAGTCCATTGCAAAGGAAAAAAAAGAAGTAAAATGAACAGATGTGGTTTCTTCCTTACCTGGCATCATACCTGGGGAAAAGTATAGCTTACATCTGCAATTTTCTTATAGGACTGCTGGGGAATAGCAAAGAGTGTCTGTTGTTTATGAGATAATATTGTTATGCTGTAATTCTGCTTTTCAACCATATTTAGGAATATTTTCATTTAAAAGTAAGCTTACTATAACTCATGCTATTATCAAATTTGTAATATAGTCTAGACATTTGTATCTAGCTACTGTATAATTCTTGTATTAATAAGGCAAGAGGTAGTTCTAGTTCAAAAGTTCTAGTTCAAAAATTATGGATCATGTTTGTGCTAATCCAGAATTCCTAAACCTAATTACTGGCCAATTTTAACTCTCTGATATTTTTCTTAAATAAGGCAGGGTTGCTATGGGTAATTTTATTTTCAAAATAAATGAACTATTACAATTTATTCACAATAGTGAAATAATATTTGAGCATTGACCAGTGAATAGTTAAATGGCTTGAACGTTGTCTTATAGTACCAGACCAGAGCATTGATCTACAGACTAATTTTAAAGGACTTTGCTCATCTGGTTCTTTCACTGCAAGGTTGTAATTTTATATTTGGCAGGAAGAATAGTATTTAAATTGTTCTAATTAGTTTTTAAAAATGGTCAGTGCTTCTCCCATCGATATTATACATATAATTTTTAATTTCAGGTGAAATTCTCTAAACAAAAGGTACAATGGCATTTTTCCAATTAGGATTTTATCAGGCTAATTTACCAAAAATGAGTTAACTATTTTGTATAAATCAACAGTCCTTCAGAGGGATGTAATTTCTAGTTTTAAAATCTCAGGAGTAAGAAAAGAAAATATCATACTTTATTTCATTTTCAGAGGTATCACAACTTGATATATTCTGCTTTTTTTGTTGGTGTTGTTCATAATTATGTGGATCAATAATAAATTAGCATGAAATAGCAATTCTAATCATATCAGTAGGCATGTCCTCAAGGTCAGTTTAAATGATTTATGACTGAGAAAATTAGTATAGATTTTCTAATTTGTTTATCTAGATGTCTTTCATTTGCAGGGACTGAGTTCCTCAGGTTTTCCAAAGTACTCAATATTGTAATTATCAGGAAATATCATCCCTTGAAAGTATATTATAATGAAAGGAAAGACTGTGGTGACATATATCCTGTCCTTATGTATCCGTTTGTTCGTTTATGCATTCCAACAACATGTACTGAGTTCTTAGCTGCTACTAAGCACTGAATAGGCAAAGGGATACGATGTTGAGTAGAACACAGAACCTGATCTCAAAGTTAAGTGCATAAGGAGAATTTATAATAGATAAAAACTATGGCCCTAACCGGTTTGGCTTAGTGGATAGAGCGTTGGCCTGCAGACTCAAGGGTCCCAGGTTCGATTCTGGTCAAGGGCATGTACCTTGGTTGCAGGCACATCCCCAGTAGGGGGTGTGCAGGAGGCAGCTGATTGATGTTTCTCTCTCATCAATGTTTCTAACTCTCTATCCCTCTCCCTTCCTGTCTGTAAAAAATCAATAAAATATATATTTTTTAAAAAACTATGGAGTATCTCAGGCACTTTACTAGAGATGGATAGAGTGCCTTAGAAACATGGAGATAAGAGCAAAAAAGAATTTGTATCAAAATGGAGATAATTCTAGGAACCAGGCATCAACAACGTTAAAGTAAGTAGATTTAGAATATATTTTGGGATCTGTAGGGAGCATAGAAATCCTTTATCTTCATTATCCCTATTATATGCAAGTCATTTCATCAATTATAGTTAGATGACATTCTAGCCATTAATGCTAAATAAAACTTCTAGCACTCAGTATCACAAACACTCTGCGGGCCTACATTCTAACATAATAAAATAATGTCAAATCTACATGGAGACTGACTCATCATAATTTTAGTTTTTTCTTTCTTTATTGATTAAGGTATTACATGTGTCCTTATCTCCCTATTGCCCCCCAACCCCCCGCACTCATGCCCTCACACCCCTGGTGTCTGTGTCCATTGGTTAGGCTTATATGCATGCATACAAGTCCTTTGGTTGATCTCTCCCCCTTACCCCCACCCTCCCCTACTTTCTCTCTGAGGTTTGATGGTCTGATCGATGCTTCTCTGTTTCTGGATCTGTTTTTGTTCATCAGTTTCATAATTTTAGTTTTTAAGATCAACAGTATATTTAGATTTCACAACTATTAGAAATAGTGGAAATTTGCCCTGTATACAATAAAAGACATAGATAAATTTAAATTGAGTCCAAAACAATGCAGCTTAATTTAACTATCAACTGCCCACCTATATACATGATTGTATTCTATTAGAGAACCACATTCCCATTGGAATAACAGAACAAATTCTGGAAAAACCATTTACAAATTACTGTTTGAACTCATTCAGGAAGAATTTATCCTTATAAACTGCTGTTTGACGGAATAGCAGAGCATCATAAAAGCATGATAAATGCTTGGTTCTTTACTGCTAAAGGTAAGATAGATTTCACAATTAAAAATTCATGTGTATTATTCTAGTTAGTTCTTTAAAAATAAAATTTTATGGAAGGTCATCCAAATTAATTACTACAGCCACATTTCCCTTATAGAACCATAAATCTTCAATACAAATGCTTTGGGTATTACACCTAACTGAACCAAGTGTGCTACATTCATGTGTGTGATCATTGAATCCAGAACAATTGCCCAGGATTCTGTTCAGCCATAATTGCAAGTAACCAAGGCAGAGCCCTAGATAATTCATATCAGTAGGAGGTGTTTTGACCAAATGAAATATTTTAGCAATAGAAAAAATAGCATATTTTATCCCAAATACAGGTGGTGGTCCTGGCATCAGGATCAGTGGAGATGAGAATAAAAGAAACATTGAAAAGGAAGTGGAGGAACAGAATTGAAGAGAATGGTAACATTGTATGCATACTAGTAGGTCTTTTTTAGGGGACGATAAACTTTTTGAGCTCAAGTATTAAAAGCTAAAGCAATTAGTTTAAAAGGAGCTCTGATGTGTCAAGGTTGTCACTCTGTCACTCTTCATAATCTTTATTGATTAAAACTGTCACTGGCAGTCAATACAATGTGTTTTTATGCAATGGAGCAAAACAAAATAGATTTGACCAGTCAGTTCAAAATCCCTCAGCCACTTTCGGGAGCAAGTAGTCTGTTTCACTGAAGACTCTAGTTATTTGGAACATAGTAGGGATTAGATGAAGAATTTATCCACATCTGGCAGGTGTAAAGAAAAAGAAAGCTTTAAAAAAATTAAATGTTGCTCCTATTATGACCATTTATGACCCACCATCTTGTGGGGCCTCCAGGGCATTAAGATGATAAGGGATATTCACAAAAACTGAAGTTTACCAAGGTCTTGATATGATCCCTTGAGAATGCCAAGGATCTAATGCAGAGTTGGGGAAGTCCGGCCCGAAGGCTGTTTATGTAAGGCCCTCAAAATCATTTGGTCTGGCCCTGCCAAGGCATTAGGAGTGAGTTAATTAAATGTTTGACCAACTATAGCAGGCTCATTTTAAGTTGATAATTTCGTATGGCCCGTGAATGATTTTATAAATATCCAAATGGCCCTTGGCAGAAAAAAGGTTTCCCACCCCTGCTAGGCAACCATTTAGTAATATTCACTCATTCTTTGCACTTGCTGTTTCTTCTGCCTAGAACTCTCTCCCCTCCTGTGACTTCCTCCCTCACAACATTTAGGTCTCTGCTAAAATATCATTAACTCAGGGAGGCACCATCTGCTCCTCTTCTAAATAGCAATTATCCTCTATTCCTTTATCCTGTTCTATATTTTTCCCATAGGGATTTGCTACTTGACATTATACTGCATGTTTGTTTATTTTCTGACTCCCCCACTAACATGTAAGCTCCTTGAAGACATGAAATTTGTCTATTTTGTTCATTGTTATAACCTCACTGACTAGAAGATGCCTCGTGTAAAGTAGTTCCTCAATAACTATTGGTGCAAATAATTAATTTAGAATCTAATATATTAGTTACCATATTTTTTGTGACATGCCATATTTGGTCTTCATAAGGAGGAGACACAGAACAGTTAAGTTCTGATGGGTGGAGACTGGAGAGAAAGAACCTAACCATTGGATTAATGGTCAGATCAGGATAATCAGGGTAGAAAACCACAGTATGGAGCCTTGGATTCCTGGGGGCCTGTGTGAAGACAATTAGGACTATCCCTTTTAAGTGGAGAATGATAGTCAGGAGATGGGGTATAGTGGAGACTATGTTAAGAATATCTTTTTTAAAAATCTTTTTTTATATGTTTGTACTGATTTCAGAGAGAGGACAGGAGAGGGAGAGAGAAATAGAAACATCAATGTTGAGAGAGAATCATCGATCGACTGGTCCCCCAAAAAAAGGCACCCTGACTGGGAATCGAACCATGATCTCCTGTTTCATGGGAACGCTCAACCACTGAGCAACACCAGCTGGGCAAGAACATCTTTTGAAGGAAATAGTTTAGAGGCAGAGGATCATAAATGAACACGGATAAATGAAACAAGGAGAAGAAAACAGCAGGGCCAAGCATAGGTAAACAGAGCCACCCCAGCTTATATCTGAGTTCTCACAAGGGTCCAGCCTACTCAGTGCCTAGAACTGTCAGAGCTTGGGAAATACTGACCTTAATAGGTCTCTACTTCGATAGGGTTGTCTAGATTCCAGTAACAGGATGTGAGGCCCAATAAAGAGATTAAAGCTAATCATATTGTGTGGAGCTCCCTCTTCAGTTACAAGGGACTATCTCAGAATAGTACTGATTGCATTAGCCTAGTAACAAGTTTCCCCATGGCCACTCTTACTGATATTCGCTTCCATGAACAATGTTTGGGCAGAGATATAGCTGGTAAGAAAGAGATCACATGAGGAGCCTTAACAACTCACAGCACCTACAGGTTTGGGTATACAGAGGTTGGTGCCCAGTTTGCCCTAGTGTCCAGAAGCCTCCTTATTCTGGTGTTGTCTTTCATTATATGTTTCAGACTTTACCTTTTATTTAGTAAAGTGACTCCTTGTTTTATGTCACACTCGGCTCTTTAAATATTAAAATCCAATCTCAGTTCAATAAAACCTAATACAACTTCTTTTAAATTAAGAAAAATGAATTAGGTACCAAATAGCACAGGGTTGTGCTACGTAATGCTATCTTTTTAACTTTTTATTTTGAGATGATAATGATTTACATGAAGTTACAAATAAAACGTTCGTGGGGTGGGGAGATCCTATGCATTATTCTCCTAGATTTCCTCAAATGGTGACAATTTACATAAAATGATACAATATCAAAACCAGAAAAATGTGTAATGCTATTTTCTGATTATTTGTCCCCCCATCCTGCTGTTTTAGCTTAAAAAATGAAGACAAATTAGGTCTTTGATGTCAGAACCTCATTGTTATTTATCAGCATTACCTCAGAGAATCAACCTTAATGGTTTTATTCCTCCCTTCAGATTTCATTTTAACATGACCCATCTGGCATAGGATGACCTGGGATTCAGCCAGGTTATGCATGTTTGGTGGGCAACTAGCAGTAGAAACCTCAAATCTCCCAATTTCAAAACCTTGAATTCATTTTGGAATTTTCAGAGCTTTCTTTGCTCTCAACCCAATTTTAACTAATTATCCCCCATGATTTGGTTGAGACAATCTATCTGTGCTTCAAATTCCTCATAATATATCCATTTCCCTCAGAATTTTTATAAAATACAGATGAGACAAGCTAAGAAAAGGCCCTTTGAAAAGTATACAAGCATTATGTGTATGCTAAATAATCTTATGTATAATGCTTATATACTGTTTTGGGTACTGAATCAACCACTTTCTAGAGTTAGCACTATGTAATGAATAAAACCAGCCTGCCAATATTGTTGTCCTACAGGTTCAAATACCACAATGATTAAGTAACATTGTTTGAATACTTAACATATAGGAGTAACTTTATTGGATGTTTTAGTGTGTAGTAGCTCATTTAATCTGCATAATAATAGACTTTAATTAAGAAGCTGAAACTCATAGACTTTAGTGTCTTTGGCATAAGGTCACTTTGGTGTTAAGAATAGGAGTCAAGATTCAAATTAAGTCTGTCCTCCTTCAGAGCCTGTTCAATCTTCTTTCAGAACTGTGCTGTTTTTGTGAGGAACAACTAAGATCTTTTTAGAGCATATCTTGTTGGTACTTCTCAGAGGGCATAGATGTGGTTTGCCTAGAGTAGGTAGTCGCTAAATTTTGTAGAAATATATTTGAAGTATTTGTTTTGTAAATTGGCATATATGCAAATACAGATAGTATATATACATATAAATCATTTCTATTCCCAGCTGTTTTTTCTAAGCCCACTCTATTTTTCTGGGAGCCTAAGGGTCAATGTGTTAGAAGGACATAGGTTCATTTTCAGTTAAAGTTCTGTTTCTTTGACCTTGCCTTCATGTCCAAAAGAGAGACTTTTAGCCTGGCCAGTATGGTTCAGTGGTTGAGCATTGACTTATGAACAAGGAAGTCATGGTTTGATTCCCAGTCAGGGCACATGCCCAGTGGGGGGCATGCAGGAAGCAGCCAATCAGTGATTTTCTCTCATCATTAATGTTTCTATTTCTCTCTCTCTCCCCCTTCTTTTCTGAAATAAAAAGACTTCAAAGAGAGAGAGAGAGACTTTTCATATGACAAATATTTTAAAAAATATTTAATAAAGCAATATACAGAGCAACATTTCAGCTGAATTTAACATTCAAACACTCTGTAGTCACCAGGTCTAGCCATTCATGAGCAGGATGTTACAGAGTTTCAGGCGAGACAGAGAATCTGGTGAGCCAAGTGCTGGGACAGAAGGTGAGGAGAGTAAAGTCAGATGTTAGAAAAACAGAAGACCTAAACAGTTACAATAAATGATGACTTAAATCACTGTCAGGGCCAGATTTCAGAATCACCGTCTTATTGACTTATTCCCTTAGGGCTGCTGTAGCAAAATAACAGACTGGCTACCTTAAACAACAGACATTTATTTTTCACAGTCCTGGAGGCTGGGAAGTCCAAGATCATGGCAACAGCATGGTTGTGTTCTGGTAAAGACACTCATATGGGTTGCAGACAGCTGAATTCTTGCTGTGTCCTCTGATGGTGGAAGGAGAGAGGGATCTCTTTAGAAGCCTCTTTTAAAAGGGCACTACAGCCATACCTTGGAGATATTGGCGGGGTCTTTCTGAGCCTTCAGATAGTTGTAAACTTTTTGCTAGTGGATGGTCTTATCTCAATGTTAATGGCTGTTGACTCATCAGGGTGATGGTTGCTGAAGGTTGTGGCAATTGCTCAAAATAAGACAATGAAGTTTGCTGCATTGATTAACTCTTTTTTTTGTTAGGGGGGATTTGTTTGTAAAATGTGATATCGTTTGATAGCATTTTACCAACAGTAGAAATTCTTTCAAACTTTGAGGCAGTCCTCTCAAATCCTGCCACGGCTTTAGCAACTAAGTTTATGTAGTATTCTAAATCCTTGTTATCATTTCAACGATTGTCACAGCATCTTTATTGGAAGCAGAGTCCATCTTAAGAAACCACTTTCTTTACTCATCCATAAGAAGCAACTCCTCATCAGTTCAAGTTTTATCATGAGATCGCAGCGTCAGATCTTCAGGCTCCACTTCTAATTCGAGTTCTTTTGCTATTTCCACCACACCTGCATTTAAGTCCTCCACTGAAGTCTTGAACCCCTCCAAGTCATGTGTGAGGGTTGGAGTCAACTTCTGCCAGACTCTTGTTAATGTGGCATTTTGACCTCTTGCCATGAATCCCAAATGCTCTTAATGGCATGTAGGACGGCGTATTCTTTTGAGAAGGTTTTTAAATTACTTTGCCCAGATTCATTAGAGGAATCACTATCTATGGCAGATATAGCCTTACAAAATGTATTTCTTAAATAATGTAACTTGAAAGTTGAAATTACTCCTGGATCCCTTGGGCTGCAGAATGGATGTTGTGTTAGCAGTCATGAAAACAACATTAATCTCATTGTACATCCCCATTAGAGCTCTTGGGTTACCAAGTGTATTATCAATGAGCAGTAATATTTTGAAAGGATTTTTTTTCTAAGCAGTAGGTCTCCACAGTGGGCATAAAATATTCAGTAACCATGTTGTAAACAGATGTGCTTTCCTCCAGGCTTTGTTGTTGTAGAGCACAGACAGAGTAGATTTAGCATCACTCTTAAGGGCCCTAGGGTTTTGGAATGGTACATGAGCACCTGCCTCAACTTAAAGTCACCACTGCACTAGTCCCCAGCAAGAGCTGCAGCCTGTCCTCTGAAGCTTTGAAGCCAGGCATTGACTTCTCCTCTCTAGTTTTGAATATCCTCGATGGCATCTTTTTCCAATCTAAAGCTGTTTTGCTACATTGAAAATCTGTTGTTCATATTTTAATCATTATCTTAGCTAGATCTTCTGGATAATTTGCTGCAGCTTCTACATCAGCACTTGCTGCTTCACCTTGCATTTTATGTTATGGAGATGGCTTCTTTCCTTAAACCTAATAAACCAACCTCTGCTGGCTTCAAACTTTTCTTCTGCAGCTTCTTCATCTCTCTCAGCCTTCACAGAACTCAAGAGAGTTAGGCCCTTGCTCAGGATTAGGCTTTGGCTTAAGGAATGTTGTAGCTGGTTTGATCTTCTATGCAGACCTCTAAAATTTTCTCCATATCAGCAATAAGGCTCTTTCACTTTCTTATCATTCATGTTTTTACTGGAGTAACACTTTTAATTTCCTTCAAGAACTTTTCTTTTGCTTTCATAACTTGACTAATTGTTTGACATGAGACCTAGTTGCAGGACTCTCTCTCTTGGCTTTCAACATGCCTTCTTCACTAAGCTTAATCATTTATATCTTTTGATGTAAAGTTAAAGATGTGTGTCTCTTCCTTTCACTTGGACACTTAGAGATCATTGTAAAATTATTAATTGGCTTAATTTCAATATTGTTGTATCTCAGAATAGGGAGACCTGAGCAAAGGGAGAGAGATGGGAAACAGCCAATCCAAGGAGCAGTCAGAACACATGTGACCTTTATCAATTAAGTTCATCATCTTTTTTTTTAATATATTTTTATTGAATTTTCATAGAGAGGAAGGGGGAAGGATAGAGAGCCAGAAACATCAATGAGAGAGAAACATTGACCAGCTGACTCCTGCACACCACCTACTGGGGATGTGCCCGCAACCGAGGTACATGCCCCCAACTGGAATCGAACCCGGGACCCTTCAGTCCGCAGGCCGACGCTCTATCCACTGAGCCAAACCGGTTTGGCTTAAGTTCATCATCTTATATGGGTGTGGTTCATGGTGCCTCAAAACAATTACAATAGTAACATCAAAGATCACTGATCAGACTGTCTGAAATGTTTCGATCTCTCCCTCCCTCTCTGAAATCAATAAAAAAATATATTTTTAAAAATAGATCAAGAGACCTAGAAGCATGGAACAGACTTCTGAATCTCAGAGGAAAGGTGGGGGTGGGTGGGTGGGTGGGAAGAGATCAACCAAAGAAATTGTGTGCATATATGCATAACCCATGGACACACAAAATAGGGTGGTGAAAGCCTGGGGTGGAGGCGAGCTAGAAGTGGTCAATGGGAGGAAAAAGGGGACATATATAATATTTTCAACAATAAAGTTTTTTTAAAGAAAAACAAAGATCACAGATCACCATAACAAATATAATAATAATGAAAAATTTTGAAATATTACCAAGATGTGACACAGAGACACAAAATGAACAAATGCTTTTGGGAATATGGCACCAATAGACTTTCTCTACACAGGGTTGCCACAATCCTCCAATTTGTAAAAAGACTCAATATCTGAGAAATGCAATAAAATGAGATGTGCCTGTGATTGTGTTTGCAGTCAAGCCCTCATGACCTACTCATCTCCCAAAGTCCCCACCTCCTAAATCCATCACCTTAGGCATTAGGTTTTCAAACTATGAATTTTGGGAGAACATAAACATTCAGATCATACCACTTATGAAATAAGAAACATCAAGGATAAGTGTAAAATCTAAACCTAAGGTCATTTTGGAATTGAGATATGGGATGTGGTAAAAGAATGTGTGTTAAAGCAAACATCCATATTTTGATATAAGGATATATTCCATGTGTTGGGTTAAACCATCAAGAAGTAGCATAAGACTGAACTTTAAGCACTTGAGAAGAGAGATGTAAAAACATGTTACATAGAGCATGCAAGTGGTAAGAAAGCAGGCTTGGGATTCAAACAGATAGGTAGTTCTAATTCTGTAACTTACGTGCTGTGAGAAACTTAAAAATTAATTAACACTGTGCCTTAAGTTTTTTCAAACTCAAAAGAAAATAAAAAACAATACCAACTTGACAAGATTGTAGTGAAGATTAAATGGGACAGGCACTTTTACATATGCAGCACAGTGCTTACTGCATATTACCCACTGTTAAATGTTAGGTGATTGAATTATCTTCTAATATTAAATAACTAACTCTGAAGCTAGCCTGATTTTTATTCTTTTAAAGTAATCTGATTTGGGAGCAAGGGTGCTGGATCCTTTTAGAATGTGTTTTATGTTCATAAAGTTTAAAATAGGTTAGTTTAGATTTAGTTCTCTGTTCAACTCATTAAACTTTTTTAATGAACAGCTTATTGTAGGGAGGAAGATAATATAGAATTATCTGCATGCTTCTTGGCAAGGTGTTTGCAGTCAGTACTGTATTGTTTGGGTGAAAGGAGGATAGGATCTATAAAAGTCAAAATCACGCAGTGGAGGACACTTTAATTCTATTATGTCTTTGTTCATTATTCTTTTCTATTTGTTCTGGTCTAATTTTACCGGTTGTGTGACATTGGGCAAGTTACTTAACCTTTCTAAACCTCAGTTTACTTATGTGTAAGATGAATATGCTAGTAATACTAATTACATAGGGTTGTTGTGGGAGGTCAGTGAGAAAATAATACCTGGTATATCAATAAATATAATTGTTGTTTATATTGTTACTAGAGGCCCGGTGCACAAAAATTTGTGCACTCGGGTGGCGGGGGGAGGGGGGTCCCCCAGCCCGGCCTGTGCCCTCTCGCAGTCTGGGACCCCTCGGGAGATAACGACCTGCTGGCTTAGGCCTGCTCCCGGGTGGCAGAGGGCAGGCCCAATCCCTAAGTGCAGCCCCTGGTCAGGCTCAGAGCAGGGCCGATTGGGGAGTTGGGGCGCCGCCCCGTCATGCACAGAGCAGGGCGGATCGGGAGGTTGCAATGCCACCCTCAGTCACGCTCAGGGTAGGGCCGATTGGGGGGTTGGGGCACCGCCCCCTGTCACACACAGAGCAGGGCCAAT
>NW_005370332.1:252661-257537 GCF_000412655.1 Myotis brandtii
CTGAAGCTCCCAACCGCTCCTTTTTTTTCTCTTTTTTTTATTTTATTCTGGGCCAGCTTTAGCTCTGGCTCTAGCTGTGAGGCTTCCGCTGCTGAAAGCTGGTATCTGGTTTGTTTGCCGTTCTATAATCGAAACAATGTATAACTTCAGCTCTGAGATCCCGGCAGGCTGAAAGCTGGTTTCTGGGCTTTTGTTTAGCTTCTACATTTGCAACATAGTACATAGTTGCTTAGAGTTGCAACTCAGAGGCGGGGAACGTTGGAGTCTGCAGTCACTGGAGTAAGCGAACCTCCCTGCTCGCTTCCAGCTGCCTGGCTGCCGGCCGCCATCTTGGCTGTCAGTTAATTTGCATATCTCCCTGATTAGCCAATGGGAAGGGTAGCGGTCGTACGCCAATTACCATGTTTCTCTTTTATTAGTGTAGATTGGCATAATAATAGCTTCCTTATATGTACTAAGAATATCTATATATATATATAAGAGCCTAATATGCTAAGTGTCCAACCAATTGGTTGACTGGTCAACTGTTGGCCAGTCGCTATGATGCGCACTGACCACCAAGGGGCAGATGCTCTGACCAGTAGGTTAGCTTGCTGCTGGTGTCTGGCTGATCGGGACTGGGCAAGATGGTTCAGACATGCCCTGAAGTCAACCTCCTGCGGTTCCTCCCTGGCCTCTAAAATATTTCTTCTAATTAATTTCCTTTCAATGTGCATGAATTTGTGCACCAGGCCTCTAGTTAGTAATATAATATCTAAATTTTCCAGCATATAATTGGCATTCAGTGAGCAGGACTTCAAAGGGCTACAAAAGGATTAGTTATTACAATTATTATTAATCATAATCATAATCAAATACATGAGATAATCACATATTGGTTCACAAACTCCCTCCACTCTAACCAGTAAACCGCTTAGGCTCTTGTGCTGAGCCATGCCACCAAAATAGACATGGGATAGAGCAAGTACTGGTATTTGCCCAAATAGGTTGGCAGAAAGCAGCAGAGAGGGAGAGGGAAATAATGGCTATTTCAAAAAACATATACTTCTATGTGTTCATTGTCAGATAGGTTTCATCACTCAATGTAAATCACCTACTGCTTTATTTAATACTTTCTGTATTCACAACACTGTGCTATGTACTGAGAAATTAGTAGGATATGGTCTGTACCCTTGAGCAAGTTGCAGAGATACAAGGCAGTTGCTTAGCTACTTAAATATGAAAATAATACAAAGCCTATTATGGTTAGTGTGAAAATAAAGGTACATATAAAGTTGTCTGGGAGCATAAAAGACTTAGATAAAAGCAATTTGTTTATTTTCATAATGCTGCTGGGGGAAAACACAAATATAAGTTTAGTTCCAAAGAATAGGGATCAATTTACAAGTAATAATTTAGTTAAGGCCCTAACCAGTTTGGCTCAGTGGATAGAGTGTCAGCCTGTGGACTGAGGGGTCCCGGGTTCGATTCCGGCCAGGGGCATGTACCTTGGTTGCAGGCACATCCCCAGTAGGAGGTGTGCTGGAGGCAGCTGATTGATGTTTCTCTCTCATCGATGTTTCTAACTCTCTATCCCTCTCCCTTCCTCTCTGTGGTGAAAAATCAAAATATACTTAAAAAAATAATTTAGTTAAGGACGATAATTTCACATGAGGTATATAAAAACAAATGTTATCCTATATAATAAAAGTCTAATATGCTAAGTGTCTGGTCATCCAGTTGGCTGTTCAACCAATCAAAATGTAATATGCTAATAATATGCTAAGGCCACTCAACTGCTCGCTATGACATGCACTGACCACCAGGGGGAAGACACCCAATGGAGGAACTGCCCCCTGGTGGTCAGTGTGCTCCCACAGGGAGAGCGCTGCTCAGCCAGAAGCCGGGCTCATGGCTGGAGAGTGCAGTGGTGATGGCAGGAGACTCTCCCGCCTCCACGGCAGTGCTAAGGATGTCCGAGGGCTCCTGGACTGCGAGAGGGCGCAGGCTGGGCTGAAGGACCCCCACCCCCCGAGTGCATGAATTTTGTGCACCGGGCCTCTACTGTAAAAATATAAAAGCATTAACATGTTTCAATTGACTTAGTTTGAAGAAAGATGATAAAGATCAAGAAAGTGTATGTCTGTCGATCAGATTTGGAAAAGGGGCATGACTTGTCAAATACTACACAGATGTCTGGAGTGATTTTGAATATAAGTCAGAGGATGGTCAATGGAGTAAACGTTAATGGCTTTCTGAAAAGCAAAGCGAAGACTGGATGGAACCCAATTATAGTACCAAAATTGGGGAACAAGAATAACATCTTTGTAATAAACACTCAATGAGTGAAAGAATATGAACAAACCATAAAAAGTAATAATTCAGAACCATCTAGGGGAGGGGAAGCAGTCTTCTTCAATGTAGAGAGAGATTTTATATTTCATGGTTTCAATCTTTGACAATGAACATGGAAATGAAAAATAGCTCTGGCATATATTGTTGAGGAAATTGATATTAAGTGAAATCTCTTGTGGGGAACATTATTTAGGGAATGTTTACAGTGCTCTAATAATTAAAAAAGGGGATCTGGGCTACTAAAACCCTTTTATTGTTTACATTAAGGAGTATGGCCATATTGCAAGTGCACTCTCTGCCAAAGAGAGAAGAAATACGATTACAAAGTTACAAAAGGTTGAGTTCACTGGCACCCTGCATACATAGATGACTCTGGAAAGAGAATGGACATTTTTTCAGCGGGAAAGTAGTCTGAAAGAAGATAACAGTCAGCCGGCTGAAGGATTTAAGTCTACTTGAATGATATGATTACCACTTGAAACTGTGATATAAGAGCTAAGGTTCCTACAATTATCCAGTGAAGTGGGAAATGAAATCAAAGTTACTGAACTACATTAGTGACCTAAAGTACAAGATGAATGCAGTAAAGCTTTATATCTCTGACCTCTGCAATGTGCCAATATCGTATTTTCTGAAATAGACTATACATGGTTCTCCCACTGATGATGTATTTTGAATCCATTGTGTAGGCATGATGTTTAAGACTGGAATTGTTTAAGGTATGGGCCTTGAAGTAATAATAATAATGGTGCTAATTCGGCATAATGTTGTAATGCCTGAATAGATAGGAATGTGTAAGTGCATAGAACAAAGTCTGGCACAACAAGAGCCCAAGTATAGGATCATGTGGCCATGGGATCTAGGGCTACCCCCATTCAGAACCCTCAGCAGTATTCTTATAACTCTTTACAGGAGACAATAACTTTTGTAAATCTTTCACAATACAGGGAAGCTCTCAGAAATGTCCAGAATCCCAAATAAGAGGTGAGACAGATAGGTATCCATCTGCCTGCCCACTTTCTCTATCTCTCCTTTCTATTCCCCATAACCCACTGGGGCTGGTAGGATCAGACTTTCCCTTTAACTTTTTAATTTACATGACTACTTCTTTTATATAAAATTCTAGATCAAGTGCCTTTGCCACTTGCTATGTTAATTGTGAATAAAAAGAATTTAGGAACTTAATCTCTCTCTCTCTCTCTCTCTCTCTCTCTCTCTCTCTCTCTCTCTCACACACACACACACACACACTGCCTGGATTTCATAACTGTTATTTTGCAAAAAATACATGCTTTGTCAGAAGAAGGTAAACTGCTTCTTTTGAACAGCATGTAAGAACAAATGCACATTTAAATATGAGGAAGAGGTGAGGAGAAAGTAGCAGAGCGTGCTCCTTTATGAATGCATAAAAAGCAGGGTCTGTAGAGAGTAAAGGGAGAGAGGCAGGGGGTAGTAAGCTTAAGGAGAATTCCCATAGGAATAACTAACATTGGGAGTAATAACAGCAACTAACAGGACACTTTTAACAGGATGATATTTTCAAGATATGTAACTGGTCTATTTAATTCCCCTCGTTTTATTGTGGTAAAATATATGTAACAAAATTCACCATTTTTACTGTATAGCTCAGTGTCATTAAGTACATTCACATTGCTCTGCAACTATAACCATTATCCATCTCCAGAATTTTTTTTTTACTTTCCAAAACTGAAACACTGTACCCATTAAACACCAGCTACCCATTTTCCCTCTCCCAGCCTCTGGTAACCACCATTATACTTTCTGCCTCTATGAATTTGACTACTTTAGGTACCTTATATAAGTGGAATCATATAGTCTTTGTCATCTTCTTCAAGGTTCACTGATGTTGTATATAGCATGTGTCATAATTTTATACAGGTTTAGGGCTGAATAATATTCTATTTTATGTATGTACCACCTTTTGTTTATTCATTCATCCATCAATGGACACCTGTACTGCTTCCATCTTTTGGCTATTGTGAGAGATATTGCTACAAATATGGGTATACACATATCTGTTTGAGTTCCTGCTTTCAGTTATTTTGGTTATAAACTCAGAAGTATATTTTTGGATCATAAAATAATTCTAAGTTTAATTTTTGAGGAATCACCATATTGTTTTACACAGCAGGAACACCGATTTACATACCCACCAATAATGCAAAAAGGCTCCAATTTCTTCACATGCTTGCCAACACTTGCTATTTTCTGTACTTTTTACCAGCCATCCTAATGGAAGTGAAGCAGCATCTTATTGTGGTTTTTATGTATAATTCCTAATAATTAGTGATGTTAAGCATCATTTTGTGTGCTTATGGTCTATCTGTATATCTCTGTGGAGAGGTATTTATTCAAGTCCTTGGTCACTTTTTCATTGGGTAGTTTTGTTGGTGTTGAGTTATAGGAGTTACTTTTATATTGTGGATTTTAATCCCTTATTATATACAAGAGGCCCGGTGCACAAAAATTTGTGCACTCGGGGGGCGGGGGGGGGACCCTCAGCCCGGCCTGTGCCCTCTCG
>NW_005370332.1:258712-274125 GCF_000412655.1 Myotis brandtii
TGTTTAGCTTCTTATTTGCAACATAGTATATAGTTGCTTAGACTTGCAGCTGAGAGGCTGGCAAGTGAGGCGGGGAACGTTGGAGTCCGCAGCAAGCAAGCCTCGTGCTCGCTTCAGTGCCTGGCTGCCGGCCGCCATCTTGGCTGACAGTTAATTTGCATATACTCACTGATTAGCCAATGAAAAGGGTAGCGGTCGTACGCCAATTACCATGTTTCTCTTTTATTAGTGTAGATAATTTGTTAAGTATTTTCTCCCAGTTTAAAGATTACTTTTCATTCTATTTATATCCTTTGATGTACAAAAGTTTTATTTTTTAAATCTTAATCAAGTTCAACTTATCTAATTTTCCTTTTGTTTCCTTTGGATCATATGGTAGTTCTATTTTAAATTTTTTTGAGGAATCTTCATACTGTTTCCCCTAATGGCTAATTTTAACCCCCACCAGCAGTGCACAAAGGTTTTCTTTTCTCCACATTCTCAGCAACATGTGTTATCTTATCTTTTTGATGATAGCCATTCTAACAGGTAAATATCTCATTGTGATTTTGATTTTCATTTCTTTTTTGATTTGTGATGTTAAGCATCTTTACTTTTAAAAAAATACTATGTTTTAAAAATGTTTTATTTTTCAATTATAGTTGATATTCAATATTATTTCATATTAGTTTCAGGTGTTCAGCATAGTGGCTAAACAGTTATATAAATTATAAAGTTATTGCCCCGATAATTCAAGTGCCTGCCTGGCACCATACATAGTTATTACAATACCAGAGGCCCTGTGCATGAAATTCGTGCACTGGGGGGGGGCGTGTCCCTCAGTCCAGCCTGCACCCTCTCCAATCTGGGACATCCCTCTCACAATCCAGGACAGCTGGCTCCCAACCACTCGCCTGCATACCTGCCTGATTGCCCCTAACCACTTCTGCCTGCCAGCCTGATTACCCCCTAACCACTCCCCTGCCAGCCTCATCGATGCCTAACTGCTCCCCTGCTGGCCTGGTCACCCCAAATGCCCTCCACTGATGGCTCAATCGCCCCCAAATGGCCTCCACTTCCAGCCCAGTCGCCCCTAACTGCCCTCCCCTGCAGACCCGGTTGCCCCCAACGGCTCTCCTCTGCTGGCCTGGTCGCCCCCAACTGCCCTCCCCTGCAGGCCTGGTCCCCCCCAACTGCCCTCCCCTGCTGGCCTGATTGCCCCCCAACTCCATCCCCTGCCGGCCTGATCGCCCCTAACTGCTCTCCCCTGCTGGCCTGATCGCCCCCTAACTGCCCTCCCCTGCCGGCCTGATCGCCCCTAACTGCCCGGCCATCTTGTGTCCACATGGCGGCGGCCATCTTGTGTGTTGGAGTGATGGTCAATTTGCATATTACCTCTTTATTAGGTAGGATTATTGACTGTATTCTCTATTTTCATGTGCCTGTTGGTCATTTGGGTGTCTTCTTCTGGGGAAAAAAGTCTATTTAGATTGCTTATATGAGATCCTTATATAATTTTTATGTGGTTTGTAAATCTATTTTCTCCCATTCCAGAGGTTATTTTATTTTTAATTTTTGTTTTGCTGTCTACATATTTTTTGTTTGACTGTAATGCCACTTGTTGAATTTTGCTTTTGTTGCTTATGCTCTCATATATTTTCTAAAGTTTTTATAGTTTTAGCTCTTACATTTAGATTTTTGACCTATTTTTAGTTAATTTTTGTTCATAATGTAATGTAAGGGTTTAGCTTAATTCTTGTACATGTGGATACTAATTTTCTTACATCATTTGTTGAATGACTATCCTTTCTTCATTAAATGGTCTTGGCACCCTTGTCAAAAATCATTTGGCCATATACGGAAGAGTTTATTTCTGACCTCTAGATTCTTTTCCATTGGTCTATATGTATCAGTCTTTACCACAGTCACACACTGTCTTCAATACTACAGCTTTGTTCAATGCACTTTTTAAATCATTTTCTGCTGAAGTCTTCCACTTCTCAAGCTTACTCATGAGGGCTATTTCCCTAGGGAAAGAGAGAATTAGTGTGCCTAGGAGGCCATCTCTGACTTTCAATGTGTGTGCAATTAGGTAGGGGCCAGGGGCAGGTTATGAAACTATTTCTTTGCAGAACCAGTAGGAAGTGGGATAGAAGCCTCCTGCTCCTTCAATTCCCTTCAAATTATGCACTAGACCTCTCCCTCCATCAGTTTCATCCAGAAGTGGGAGATTGGACAAGACATCTGATGACCTGCTTTCCCCATATGCCTTCCCTTTCTTTTTCCCATAATCCACCAAAAATAGATGAAATGTTTTCTTCCTTTCTCATCCTGTCTGACCTGTAACTCTTGTATATAAAACACTGTTTCTAAATCTACTAGCTCTACATTTGACAGTGTCAATAATGTTGAAAAGTTTGCTTCTTCCATTTTGTCTTACAAATTTTGGAATGTTTCTCTAAAAAATTGAATTTTCTGTTTGTGGGTTTCCTTGGCTCAACTATCACACGAATCCTAGTTCTCTTCCTCTCTTCCATTGTTACCCCAAGCGAGGAATGTCCAAGCTAAGCGGCATTGGAGAAAGTATTCCCGAGTGAGAGAGAAGTGGCTGGGGCCCTACCTTAGATGATGTTTTGAAAGGCATGTTAAGAGACAAAAACACTAGGTTCTGGACAAGGTTAAAACCTTGAATTGCCAACTGAGTATAAAATATCAGATTAGGAGATATACAGATGCCCAATGTTCCATAAAATTGCCCCAAACTCAAACTAAGTGTGCAATATATTTTTGTGTTTAGTAGAAACTCTTGAGGCATTAACCTATGAAATAAAAATGCCCTTTGGAAAATGACATCTTGCTCTCATGTGAGATATTCTCAACTGAGAAGATTTGAGGGCAGTAGCATAGCCAGTACTGCTGTCAGTCAATAAATGGAGAAATGGCTGAAAGTTTGAAAAACGATACAAACCAGGGATAGTAGAAAATAAAGAAAGAATATGCCAACTGGATAGCACTGCTAAGCACTGGCCTGCCATGTGAATGGTTAAAAAAGCTATTACTGAATTTGAAAAGCGCCACAGATGGGTCACTGCCATCTGTTTAACTGGCATTTGTTATTCCGTAGAGCTTACCAAGGTTTTCATAAAATGTATTGAGTTTGGACTTTACCAAATCCTACACACTGAGTTTTGAAAATCTAAGCCAAAAGGATGTTTACTTCTTTAACTTAAAACTTTATTAAAACAATCACGCCATCCAAAATATAATTCCTCTGATTTTATGACAGCAAAGGATATTTCAGATGCATATTTTAATTTTTCCATATTTTCCTCATTTATTATAATGTAAAGAATATTGTCATGAGAAAGAATATAGTATATTAAATAGTCACAAACTTCTTAATGATGGGAGTAAAGTAATGCAGTTATGTTTTCTTTTTCATAATATCTGGCACAATTCTGGATTCATCAAAGCTCCGAATATAGTTACAATAAAATGGCCTGCAAAGGATTTTAGTGCAACTCAGTAAGATATTGAGTTACTAGCTTCATTAAAACACAGAGAATTCATTATAACCCAATCTGGCAGAAACTTTCATTGCACTGGGTTTGTATTACTTCGTGTGATTCTTCTTTTCCCCTTCCTCCAAACCCCATCATGCCTTTGGTGGTATATTATAGCCAATTAACATATTTTAACTGCTTGTTTGCAATACATCATTTTAAAATTACTGTTCTAAAAGAGTTTTTCTTCATTCTCTTCATTGGATCATTGAAGTAAGTCTCCAGAGGTTTTAAATGTTATACTTGATTATACTCAGAGTTTTGAAGGATGCTGTTCTAGGACTATGAGATACTATCATTTTGAATCATTATATGCTCCCTGTAATGAGAATATGATCCTATGCTATTATTTTTTCTGAACTGATAATAAAAAAGACATAGGAGGCTCATAAAAATATAAAATGGACTGGAAGCTTCTTGCGAGGATAATTATGATTTTATTTTCATAGCAGCTACCATTTTTCAAGTGCTTATATCAGCTACTGTGGTAAGTTAAAAAATTTTACAGATAGGGAATAATGAGGCTCCGAGGGGTTAACAACTTGCTCAAGGTCACAAACCCAGTAGGTGATGGAAAAAGAGATACACTGATGCTAACTCCAACATCAGCACATTCTTTATTCTCCCAGGCTCCTACTCTGTGTCTTTGTATCTTTAGGGCCCAACACAGTGCTTAGCACTGAGTTGATATTCAAATATTATTTGACTATAATGTTAATGATGCTAACACATTACCCATAAGTTGCTGCAATTCAGTGCTGTTTTATTTCAGTGTTATTCTTTTTAGTTGATTTTTTATTGATTAAGGTATTACATATGTGTCCATCTCCTCCCATTGCCCCCCACCCCACTCTCTTACATGCCCTCACCCCACTGCTGTCCAGTGTTATTCTTTTTAATGGATATTTTAGGCTGGATTCCACGATTGTTTTATTTGTTTATTGTCAAAATGATTTATGAACACAAATAGCTTGAAGAGGGTTGGAAAGCAAATGTTTACCATAGCTACAGGGAAGCCAATCAAGGGGTCAAGGTATTAAAATATAATTTGGCAATCAAAGGAAGCTGACAGAATGTGGAAGCAGGGAAGAGAAGAAAAAAAGTTAAGTGTTTGCACCTCCTCTTATATTCTCCATTTCAGTCGGTGCCACCTTCATTCCCCCAGTTATACAAGCTAGAAACCTAGGATGTATGTATGCTTATCCCTTCTCTACCTCCTTCATACAACTTAATAACATGCCCAATCTAAATATTGTGAATATTTTATAATTTGTCCTCTTTTCTCCTCCACAGTCCCTTTCTGTTTTAATCTCTCATCTGCATTAAAATCTTTTAAATTAATCTCCCTGCCTTCATATTCTTCCCCTTCTTAGGTTCTTGGTCCACACAGATGTAAGAATGACATCAAATGTTCACATCTTATTAGTTCACACACCTCTTTTAAACTCTTTAGTGAACTTTTTCCAACTCAGTATGTCTAAACCTATACTACCTTTCTTTTTAAACCCATGTCTATGTCTTACAAGTGAATAAAACCAATTCAGACAGTACATCAAATGCCAGTGTGTGTGTGTGTGTGTGTGTGTGCGCATTGTTATTCTTTTTTTTTTTTTTTTTTTTGATGCAAAAGCATAAGAGTCTTTATTCGAGCTAGCTCGTCTCCCCCACCTTGCGGACGCAGCGACAGGAAGCAGAGAGAGCTACGCATTGTTATTCTTTTGTAAATATTGGTAGCCTCTAGTGGTGGGAGGTGATGGGGACTATATGTTCTCTCTCCTACATCCTGGCTATTAGATGGTCTGTTACAATGAAAGAAAGTCTCAAGTTAAGTTCCATCCGTTGTAAAAACATATATTAGGATAGAAACAAACAAACAAACAAAATTTATCTAATCTGTTCTGTAGCTCTGGGAGATCCCACAATCTGACCTAAACCCAAAGACTGGCACTTTACATGAAAATCAAATACTGAGGAGTGTGCAACAAAGTAGCATAGAAGGACTAGAGAGATTTGCAGTCAGATCAGGCAGCAGAACACTGAGAAGTGGAGGCACATAAGTACAGAGGGGCTTTAGACCTCTAACACTTGTATTCTAAAACCTTCATGCAGGAGTAAGCAGGTCTGATATATCACTTCTAACAACAGCCTGTCTAAACACCATTAAATTCATCAATTAACATTTATTTCTTACATCCCTGAAGATAAGGAATAGAAACTATGGTATAGCAATGTAGGCTATCAATGTAGGTTACTATTGTGCTCCCTATTTCACAACTAAGGCAGTGTTAAGTAACTGATCCTTAAGGTAATTACTCCTGATTATGGTATTTCTTGTATTATGTAAAATCCCTGAATGATTATTGAAATTAAGACACTTCTAATTCTGTTTAACTACCCTTATAACATACAACATGCCCACTTTCAGACACTTTTAGCTCTAATGACATGCAACTACTTATAGTTTCATCTATTCTAGACCCTGGATACACAGTAATAAACATGGCAGACAAAGTCCTTATTCTCATAGCACTTACACTCCAGTGTGCACACAGAAAAAACATCCCCGAGAATTATAAGCTCTATGCAACAATATTCAGATCTCTTTCAGTTGTGAGAAAAATTCAAATAAACTAATTTACCAATAATGGAGAATTTTTAATAGATAAACAAACTAGTAGAGTTTAAGGGATTCAGAGACTAGAACTGAAGATATAGTTGCCTTAAAGACTCATTCTGTCTAAATCTCCCCATCTCTTGTTTCTGTTGTTCTTTACATATCGACTTCATTCTTTCTTATGGTAAATGCAAAGGTGAGTGGTTCTCACCTACAGGTAATTTTGTCCCCCAGGAAATATTTAGTAGTTTTTGGAGACATTTTCATTTGTCACATCTAAGATAATGCTACTGGCATCTAATAGAAAGAGGCCAGAAATGATACTAAATATCCTTAATGCACAGGACAAATGCCCACAACAAAGAACTAACTATCTTGTCCAAAATGTCAATAGTGCCAATGTTGAGAAATGTTGCTCTAGTGGTGATTCAAACCTTACATCATCTCAGTGTAAGAATCCCATAACAATCAGTAGTTAGAAGATAACAATAGCATAGACAATACAAAAACAATAATATAGATAATATTTAATAAGTACTTACAAGAAATATTCTGCTTTACATGTATTAACACATTAATCCTCACATACCATGATGTAAGTTACTATTGTGGTCCCTATTTCACAAATTAGGATACTAGCATACAGAAAGATTGAGTAATTTATCTAAATTTACACAGATGATAAGTTGTGGAACTTATATTTGAACCCAGACAGCCTCATATTAGAGTATATTATCCAAGCTTTTATAATATTTTTACATGCTACTGTGGTATATTAAAACCCTAAGGAAAGTCTGATTGATCTGACTTGAGTAATATGCCATCCCTTGTATAAACTACATTGCCCAGGGGAATGGTATATTATGATTGGCTGTATCTGGGTCATATGCCCACCACTATACCCATGGGGCAGTGTAAGATGCTTAAAAGTCCCATCACATTGTTGGAGTAAGAGAAAAATATATGACTAAAACAAGAAAGGGAAAGGAGGTAGAGAAAGAAAAAAAATAGACACCTATCTTTTTTAGTGCTATTTCTCTCCTCTGTTTATTTGCTCGTATTGTTCTCTTTGATTGTCATGCTCTGCCCAACATTCTCTCACAAGTACATGCCTCAGTTTGAACAATATCATAAGGTAAAATCTCTACTTAGAAACCTTCCATTATCACCCCTCTCAAGTTGAGTTATAAATATTCCTTTGCTCTGTGTCCATAGTATTCTATTCATATCTCACTATGATATTGTCCTCATGGCATACATTTCTATTTCTTCCACTATACTGTGATTGTCTTTAAAACCATTCATCTATTTTATTTATCTTTCTCTTCCTAAGGCTTAACCCAGTGTCCACACATATTGTAGGAATTCAGTAAATGTTGCTTGACTGAATGGCAGATTTGGAAACCCCTTGGGAAAAATTAAAGGCAAGGATCCTAAGATGACTGAGTTTTTGTAGTATGATGTTAAGAAAAAAATTTCAAGGTATACAGTCTATCTGCTAATAATTCAATTCTTTGAACTGAGTTGCCTGCCAAAAACAGTATTTTTAATATTGGCTGTATTGCTGAGTTCAGAGAGGTCAGAATTCCAAGTTTTTGTAAATTGATGAATCATAGAATCATGGAAGGATAGAATTGGAAGACTCTTTAGGGATTTTTTAGTACAGAATTTCTCAATAAAAATTCTGGTATAGTTTATGATAGTTTGCAGCGTGACAATGCTTGCAGAAGAGCTAGGAATGATACTCCCAAATTAACTAGTTTTGGGGTATCATTAGTCCCTAGTCTCTAGTGCTTTCATTTTCTTGACTGATTTTACCTTTGACACCCCCACCTTTGGCTCCCATCTACATGGTGTTCTCCAATATCATTGCCTGATTGCTTAGATCCCTCTAGAACAGCCGTGGGCAAACTATGGCCTGCAGGCCGGATCCGGCCGTTTGAAATGAATAAAACTAAAAAAAAAAGACCGTACCCTTTTATGTAATGATGTTTACTTTGAATTTATATTAGTTCACACAAACACTCCATCCATGCTTTTGTTCCGGCCCTCCGGTCCAGTTTAAGAACCCATTGTGGCCCTCGAGTCAAAAAGTTTGCCCACCCCTGCTCTAGAATCTTTAGGATTCTAACAACTTCAGACATGCATTTTGACCTTTCATTTACCATTTCCTTTCTCCCTTCCTAAAACCTCAAGTATCAAAACTTACTTGTCCCCAGAAGAACCCAGATCTCTATTTTCCCAATTCATGGCTTCTGGCAAACTAATTCTGTGTCAGTACTAATTATTAGGAGGCTCTCTTAAGTGATGCGCCCATTTTGCTACTGTTCATAGTAAGTATTGTCTCCAACTTTATTAATTCCCCACCTAATAGGGCTGTAGATCCTCCAGTATGCGGTGTGGCCACCAAATTCTGAGGAATCACTCACCCTATCCTTCACATCAGGAAACTACCAAAGCAGTGCCAAATTCTTGGTCTAGATCCAAGGTCTAAAGAATCAAGCTTGGCCCTAACTGGTTTGGCTCAGTGGATAGAGCATCGACCCATGGACTGAAGGGTCCCAGGTTCAGTTTGGGTCAAGGGCATGTACCTTGGTTGTGGGCTCAATCCCCAGTGAGGGGAATGCAGAAGGCAGCTGATTGATGATTCTCTGTCATTGATGTTTCTAACTCAATTCCTCTCTGTAAAAAATCAATAAAATATATATTTAAAAAAGAATAAAGAATTAAATAAAGAATCAAATTTATAGCCTGGCCAGCATAGCTCAGTGGTTGAGCCTCAACCTATGAACCAGCAGGTCACAGTTTGATTCCCGGTCAGGACACATGCTGGGGTTGCTGGCCAGATCCCCAGTGGGGGGTGTGCAGGAGGCAGCCAATCAATGATTCTCTCTCATTATTGATGTTTCTAACTCTCCTTCTTCCTTCCTGTCTGAAATAAATAAAAATATATTAAAAAAATAAGTTTGTATATCATAGATGAGCTTGCCTATTGTGTGATTCCATGTTATTAATTCTTCACTAAACTACTCCAAGCAGACAAATTCATTGAGAGCTATGACTATACGTGGCTATCATTCTGGTCATTTTTTCTCTTCTGCATCAGTGGGAAAGATATGGACTTTATAGGAATAAGGCCTTTAGCCATTTGGAGTTGAGAATGTAAGCTTTTTCTGTTGGAAAACATGAGGTAATATAGCATTGGTAGTAAAGCCCATAACATCTGGGGCTATATGACCTAGATTCACATTCTAACTCTACAGGTGATGTCTGTGTGATCTTGGTCAAGTTATTTAAACTTGCTGTACCTCAGTTGCCCCATCTGTAAAAAGAAATAATGAAATAGCTATCTTATAAAGTTGATCTGGAGATGAATTTTGTTCCACCTAGTAAGTGCTGTATTATTATCATTGTCTGGACCCAGTGGCAGAAATCATGTGATCAATTTGCACTGTTTTCTGTGTCATCCCTGGTAGAGACAAAAGGAATATTTAAGCTACTTTTTGGATGAATAACTTAACTGTGGCCACACAAATATCAGACAATTCAAGTTAATTGATATACTTACTTAAAGAGCCTGCTCTAACATTGTAAGTAGCAAAGAAGAGAAAGCTGATTACTCAATCTCAAGGTGGGAAAGAGTAACAATAGGACAGGAAATTGGATAATCTACAATCTAGACCAGTGATGGCGAATCTATGACACGTGTGTCAGAGGTTACATGCAAACTCATTTTTCTTTGTTAAATGGCATTTAAATATATAAAATAAATATCAAAAATATAAGTATTTGTTTTACTATGGTTGCAAATATCAAAAATTTTCTATATGTGACACGGCACCAGAGTTAAGTTAGGGTTTTTCAAAACGCTGACACGCCGAGCTCAAAAGGTTCGCCATCACTGATCTAGACTATAATCTAAAATCTGACAATGGGGGACTCCTATGGACGGTATGATTTCATCCAAAACAGAGTCACCGGCCAGTCCTCTAGTAGCTGTCCTCCGCAGCTGGTCACGTGCCAAATCTGACAGTGATCCAATCTCAAACGGCTTCAGCATCAACTGGCCCCCAGAATTTCATCATAGAGTTCCGTGGAAAGGACTTCAGAACATAGACCCCAAGAATGACCCTGAGGTCACTCCTGGAAGTGTCCCCACTGAGCCATCCATCAACAGCACCATGCAGGATGTCAACCGCTACCTCCTCAAGAGCAGAGGATCCTCCCCACCATCATGTCAGAGTGCCACGCTGCCTTCCTCGAGTGCCTGGCCAATCGGTGCCTCCAGCTACAGACTGTCTTTCAGCACCATTGCTCCTGCACCTAGTGTTGCAGCTAAACTGTTAGACAGGAAATCGACGTGGTCCTCTGGCCCCGCCTCCCACACGCAGACCCCTCTGTCTGATGAGCTGTGGAAGGTGCCCAGAAACACTACTGCACCCATGAGGCCACCTTCTGGGTTAACCAATCTCAAGCCTTCTTCCACCTGGGGAGCCAGCCCCCTGGGCTAGACCAGCTCTTACCCCTTGGGTTCTGCTTAGAGCACCCGAACCTCAGAAAGGTTCTCGGCAACCTCACGCCCCAGATCAGTGGCTCCCCCCTCCCAATGCTGTGCCTGCGGCATAGGCGGCTCATCACATTCCACCTGAACCTGACGCAAGGCAATGCCGTGGTCCCATATAGCTCCGAGGAGGGAGCCGCCAAGGCCCAGAAGTCCCTGCACATGTGTGTTCTGGGAAACACTACCATCTTGGCCGAGTTTGCTGGCGAAGAAGTGAACCATTTCTTAGCACAAGGCCAGGTGCTGCTGCCCACCTCCAGCTGGCAGTCAGCAGTGGGACCAGCCAGGCAAGGCTGGGGGCCTCAGGCAGCGCCCACAGCCTGGTGCGGAGCGACACTGGCCAGCAAGGGGAGAAGTGACCTTCTGTGGGGCAGGGTTCCCCAGTACTCCAGCAGCGATAAGGGCAGGGTGATCCGGAGCCCCACCCTCCTGAATACTCTGCTCCCTGACGACCTCCTTAGTGGGGAGTCTATCCGAGAGGACCGTGGGCACTAGTCATCATACTAGGAAGAAAAGCTGTCCCTTTCCAGCCCAGGCGGCACTGCGGGCCCCGCCTGCCCCGAGCAGCCTGAAGCCTTTCAGGTACCTCTCTCTAGTATTTCGCTCAGCCCTTGCGAACTGTTCCCTAGACAGTGCGGTCTGCACGGTCAGTGTCACATGTTAATGACAGGATGTTTCCCATAGCTTTTTAGCTTGTGTTGTCTTGTGTTTGTGTGGTGTGTTGTCATTTTGATTTTTTAAGTATAAAAACTGCTTAGAAGAGTTCTATCATAAAGGGCACTTTTCAGATTGTGGGCTGGAATGGGTTATCTTGTCAAGGGGGGCGGAAGGGAGGGAGACAAGAAAGCCTATTTAAGGAGCCTGTGACGATTATGCACATTATCAGAGGCGCACCCCGTAATCAGGGGAGCTGGCATTCACCTGGGCGAGCATGGCCCTGGCCGCCTGGTGGAACCCAGTGACCATATGTCTATTAATAATTAATATTATTCATTAACATGCATAAGCACAAGTCCTACACTGTATTAAACATATGTACAAAAGAAGGCCTTTCTTCCTAGTCAAAGATTCTAAATGTATTTGGTATGTAAGGTTAGGCAACTTGCCTATATTTCTGGGGCTTATTGGCTCTATAATGAAATATCACCTGTGGAGAAAATATATGGGATTTAAAACATGTTGTTTTTTTTTTGAAAAAAGTATATAGTGTCCCAAAAAAATAAACATACTTTAACAGCTTATTAATCGCTCAATTTTGAAAATGAAATGTATTTTAATAAACACTGCCTTTACAACTATTCAAAGTGTGCATATATATTTTTGGGTACCCTATATATATTTCTTTAGGCTTAATGTATATAAAGCCTAAAGAAACCTATTCCTTCCTTAATACCATGAATAAATAAGTTGGAATACACTTCTGACATAGACGTTAGTTTATGGAGAGAAAAATAATAAGTACAGTAATATGATTTAGTTGGAAGTATATGGAGTAGAATGGTAGAAATTAGTTTATAATCCTTATATGTTTTTATATAATCTTTATCATTATTTAATTCTTATAATCTTTAAATAGTTGTGTGACCTTAGGCAAGAGAAAATACAACTGCTCTGCCTACTTCTCAGAGTTGTTAATTTTGCAGAGGTATAGAAAAATACTGCAGAAATATCTAAAACTCTCCTTCCCCTCCATACAAAGATAATAAAATTTATTTTAATAAAATTTCATGATCAATGAAAAACTAATCTATATATATAAAAGCCTAAGCGACTGTTCCACTGTTCGATTGGTAGCTATGATGCGCACTGACCACCAGGAGGCAGACACTCAACACACAGGCATGGAAACATGGAACAGACTGATAAATCTCAGAGGAAAGGGAGCAGGGGGAGGGCGGGAAGAGATTAACCAAAGATCTTATATGCATATTAGAGTCCTGGTGCATGGATTTGTGCACTGGTGGGGTCCCTCGGCCTGGCCTGTGAAGATCGGGCTGAAACCAGCAGTCTGACATCCCCCGAGGGGTCCTGGATTGTGAGAGGGCACAGGCCAGGCCGAGGAACCCCACCAGTGCATGAATCCATGCACCGGGCCTCTAGTTTAATATAATTTAACTAGAGGCCTAGTGCACGAAATTGTGTGGGTAGGGTCCCTCGGCCTGGCCTGCCATCAGGACCATCTTCTGCCTGTTCACCAGTCCCCAGGCCAAATGCCACCTCCGCTGCCGGGACGGGTAGGTTGTGGATGCGCCCCGAAGCTTCCATCAGTGCCACAAGCCCCAGCAGCAGTGGCAGCAGCAGCGGCACCCACATGAGTGGACCCGAGCAGGCAGCGCATTCCATCAGCAGCCAACCCGGCACACACGCATGGAGGTGAAGTCACCGGCGCCTGCTTTCCCACCAGCCTGAGCCCCCGAGCAGCCGGGAATGAGCTGGGGATCCCAACAGCCTGACAGCCAGCCTGGTCCTCCTGCCACCCACCCCGGTTCCCCTGTTCACCATTGCTGATCCATCGGAGCCTGTGGCCTGGGGGGAGGGACCAAGAGGTCAGCCATTCTGCCTACTTGCAAGTCCCCAGTCCCACCCCACCACCACCACCCACCCACTTCCCCATGGTTTCCTGTTCGCCTGCAGGCAGGGGTGGGGAAGGAGGGGGAGGTGGGGGAAGGGAGGGACCGAGAGGTGGTCAATGCACCTCATGGCGACTGGTCCAGCGGTCGTTCCGGTCATTGCGCTTATGGTCCCTGGCCTTTTATTATATAGGATGTGAAAGCTAATTAAATAATTTGAAATTTGAAATTCTAAACTTATTAGGATAAATACTTATTAGGGAATATGTCATTACTTTTAATATTAGCATAGACATAAATCTTGCTGATAAGTGAGAAATCTATTGATAGTCTTATAGGCCTCCAATGAAGATGGTTTTATATAACAAATATCTGGTCATTGCATATAAAATCTTGTATAATGGGAAACCATTTGACTTTGTGTCTTATAGTAGGGCAAAAAAATATCATTGAAGACTCCACATAGGTCTGCATGATGGTCAGTGGACACTTCTTTCAAATAACCTGTCAGAAGGAGAACTAGTTGCACCTTTGAATGTCTATTTCACATCTTAATCGTTTTCTTTTATATTGCCAAAGGATTACAAATAATCATGGATGACCCATATAGGTGAGCAACAGCACAAATTTTAAGCACATGGTGTTATTCTTTGCTATTTGACACTTCATACTTTTGCATTTCTCCTCACAAAGGTAGCTCCCCTATCTAGATCTTCCATCCCAGGAACAACTTCATACTCTAAATCTTGCCCTTTCTCTTCTATCAGGATTTACCCATCTCCTGTCCCCATGTGTCAGGAACTGTTTGTTGCTTTTCAAGTTAGCATCCATCTAATTTTATAAAGAATCACAGGGACTGTGTGCTACTGACAGAGTGTCCTTGATGTGATGCATGGAATGCCAATTCACTGAGTTACTCTGGACAAAAAAAAAACACCAAAAAACTGAGGTTAATTAAAATTGGGAAATGCTATATCCTGTATCACCCTCTTAGTAAATAAAAATGTACATTAGGATATTTAAAGGTCTTGAACATTCCAGTAGTCAAGAATCTGGTTTCACTTTAACACCATGTTTCTCAAACTTATTTGAACATGTACCCTTGTTTTCAAATCATATTTATTAATATCTCTCCGAGCACGAATCCTCCAGAGAACACACTTTTTGTATTAGAACACACACTGTATTAAATAATGTTAATGACATGACATGTTACTCCTTTTCCATAAATATTTGTTTAACAGAAACTTTATAGATAATTCTTAAAATTAAACATTAATTTTTTATTATTTTTATTTATTGATTTGAGAGAGACATTGATTTGTTGTGCCACTTATTTATGCATTCATTGGCTGATTCTTGTATGTGCCTTAACTGGGGATGGAACCTGAAACCTAGGTGTATAGGGACGATGCTGTAACCAACTGAGCTACCTGGCCAGGGCCCTGTAGAGAATTTTTAACTCAGTGATTGCTACATTTTTACAGAGAAGAGCAGTTCTTTTTTATTTCCTTTTCTTCATTATTCCTTTGGTATTGCATCTAAGTTTTATTATGATTACTAGAGGCCTGGTGCATGAGATTCGTGCACTTGGGACGGGGGGAGTCCCTCAGCCTGGCCTGCATCCTCTCCCAGTCCAGGAGCCCTCAGGGGATATCTGACTGACGGCTTAGGCCCAGTTTCTGGCTAAGCAGCGCTCCCCCAGTGGGAGTGCACAGACTACCTGGAGGCAGTTCCTGCATTGAACGTCTGCCCCCTGCTTGTCAGTGAGCGTCATAGCAACTGGTCGTTCCACTGTTCGGTCAATTTGCGTATTAGGCTTTTATTATATAGGATTGTGCCTGGATTATTTTTGTGCTGCCTAAAGTCCATTCTTTAGGAATTCCTTTAGTTAGGGTCTACTTGTTGACTGAACTTGTTATTTCACATTAATCAATGGAACATCAGCATATTTCAATGAGAATGTAATTCAAAATCCACTGTCATTTTTTTAGCAGTTTGAGAATATTATCCCACTGTCCTCTGACTTCTACTGCATCACTTGAGAAATCAACTACTTTAACTGTGACAGTTTTTTAAAAATCTTCTCTTTACATTTGATCTAGAGTTTCACTATGATTTGCTGT
>NW_005370332.1:274214-285994 GCF_000412655.1 Myotis brandtii
GCTTTATTGAATTATTAAATTAGTAGATTGATATTTAAAAGTATTATTTCTGGAAAGTACATCACCATGGAAGAGATAGTCTTTATTTCTTCTATGATTAGAGATCACCTGAGAATCTGGTTGTGTGTGTATTGAGTGTGTTTGGGGGTGGGGTGGAGAGAGTTGCTAATGCCGAAAGAGAATAGGTTGGCTGCAGGTTCATTGAGGTTATGGAATAGGGCTTCTTACAAGGCCCCGTTCTCAATAAATAACTTACCACACAGAAGAGGATAAGCAGTTTATACCAACCCAGAATTAATCAGTTGGGGATTCCCATGTTAATGCTAAAATATTCTAATTCTAAGAATTGATATGCTGTAGAAAATGGGCACGTGGTAAGGAAAATTTTTTACTTGTTTGTGAATGGGAGTGGTCCCACAGCTCATAAGATTATTGACAGGGAGGTTGGCTATTTCAGTTAGGTTGAGACCCCATCATACAGCTGAATTTGAGTAGTAAAAATGGGTTTTATATCCTCTTCAAAAGTTTTATTTAAGCATTCATGCAATTCACCCAGTTTCTCAATTTCTTAAAAGTTATTTGGTGGTACTAAGCTTTTTTAATGTTAAAGCAGAAGAAACTTGGAAAATAAGCTAACCTTTTACAGATTACAGAACATGAATCACCTTCATGTTCTAAGATATGGATCACCTCTTCTGGGCCATAATGACAGGGTATTCAATAATAGTACTATGCTATTCAAACTCAGCTTTTAATATTTTTTTCAGAGAAACCAATTGCATGCTTTCAAAAAAATTATGTCCCACTAGGAATCCTCATTGAATATAGTATACCTGAAAGCCAAAGGAGTAATAAGTGACACCTGAAGATTGAAATGATGGAAAATATTTGTTGTGAATAACTTTAGGGTGAAAGGGCATTATGAGGGTAGGATGAAATTCCGTTATCAGAATGTGCCTGTTATATCTCCTTTGAAACAGATGGTTCCAGGCACAAAAAGAAAACTTATCTATATATATAAAAGCCCAGCGACCAGAAAGGCAGAACAACCAGAACGGTGGCTATGACATGCACTGCAGCAGTCAGCCAGCCTGATCTGGGCCCCTATCGCCACCCACCCCCTGTTGGCCCTGCCCCAAATCAGCCCCTAACACCCTGATCAGGGGTGGGGCTGGCTGGCCAACAACCTGTGGCCCCTTCCCCCAGCTGGCCAACTGCCCGCAGCCCCTCTCCCTGGCCAGCCAATTGCCTGCAGCCCTTCTCCCCCACCAGCCTGACCCAATGGGCCCCCATTGGGGTGGGCTGGCCGAACCCCACCTGTGTACAAATTCATGCACTGGGCCTCTAGTTATGAATAAAGACTAGTTATAAGCAAAGTCTGCATTTTAATACTTTCTATTAGGTGGTAATAATTTGTCATTTATTCAACATACTTTCATTTACTTTTTAACTTTGTGACAGTCACTGTGGTAGGCACTCCGAAATTATTTATATTTTTTAAAAATATATTTTTATTGATTTCAGAGAGGAAGGGAGAGGGTGAGAGAGATAGAAACATCAATGATGAGAGAGAATAATTGATAGGCTGCCTCCTACACACCCCCTACTGGGGACGGAGCCCACAACCAAGGCATGTGCCCTTGACCAGAATCGAACCTGGGACCCTTCAGTCTGCAGGCTGATGCTCTATTCACTGAGCCAAACTGGCTAGGGCTCAGAAATTATTTTTAATGAGGAAGTGTTTCACCATTATGTAGGCACAGTTCAACTAATAAAAAGGACAGACAAAAGAGTGATTAGGAAATTTTCAAAGGAACATTTGAAAACAAATTCCTATAATGGAAGGATATCAGCTCCCTGATTGAAAGGACCTATTGTCTAGTAAAAAACAAAATTAAGAGACCCACTAAGGCAAACAATAATAAAATTTAGGACTCTGGAGACAAAGAGACGCTTCCAACGAGAAAAATAAATAGGTTACATTCAAGAGATCAAGAATCAAAACAGCTTCAAACTTCTTAATATTAATACCAGAAGCTAGAAGGCACTGTTCAAGATTCTCAGGTAAAATGATTTTAATCTAAAATTCCATATGCAGCCAAATGCCAATCAGTGTATATTTTCATACATGAAAAGCCTCAAAAACTTACAGCTACTGAAGAAAGTCTTCAAACAAAATGAGAAATTAAGCCAATAAAGTGAGATTCAAGAAGCAGGTGATTCAATGCACGAGAAAGTGACAAAGATGAGAAGAACTCCATTAATGATGCCCAATGGAAATCCCAGGATAGCAAGTTACTCAGCAGAGCTAAAGTGCAACAAGTACAGATTAGCCTCAAAGATGGGAGGCTCCAGGAAAACATGGATCCTACAGATTACTAGACTGGTTTAGGCATGTGGGAGGCAATAGAAAAACCTAGATATAATTCAAAGAAAATTTGACAAAGAAAAAAATATAGCCCTAACCGGTTTGGCTCAGTGGATAGAGCATCGGCCTGCAAACTGAAGGGTCCCAGGTTCGATATAAGTCAAGGGCATGTACCTTGGTTGCGGGCACATCCCCAGTAGGGGGTGTGCAGGAGGCAGCTGATCAATGTTTCTCTCTCATCGATGTTTCTAACTCTCTATCCCTCTTCCTCTCTAAAAAAAATCAATAAAACATATTTTAAAAATATAGACAATTATTAAGTTTAAGAAAAAAATGCTATATGTGAAAGGACATGTTATCAGGAATGCTATGCTCTTTATCTGAGTTACCATTTTAGCAAGACCCTGAACTCATTTACCCAAATTTAGAGTTAGTAATGCTCTTGAATCGTGATGTTATCATTATGGTAACCATAACATTAATTGCCCATATTTGGAAACTTTTGAGAGGGAAAAGGATGTGATATTAATAGGTAGTATAAAACAATAGACAATATGGATCTCTCCTAAGCAAACTGGAACATATGGTGATCCTAGCTGTCATACAAATACGCTTTTCAGTTGGTGACAGCTTACTTTTAAATGCAATCAAAATACTTAGGAGAAAATAAACTGCTGAACTTGGAATCTTGCCCCCCCCCAATACATAATTAAGAATATCACAATCTACTTCTGAAACAGGAATAAGATGATTTATTTGCAGGTGTTCAGGCATACATGGCTCACTCTGTAAAAACAAGTGAAGAATTCTTATTCATGAAAGTAATTTCAATATCACATTCTTGGAATAGGAATTTTTGTCATTTATAATAAGCAAGTATTTAATAAATTACTGATGTTAGCAAATATGGGTGTTAAGAGAGTTTCTCCATATGTAATACTCTTTGTAATACTTTAAGCAATAAAACAAAATTAAAAAAACAACAACAAGCACTGTGAACCCCCCCCCCCCAAAAAAAAGAGAGTTTCTCAATAAGGCTTCAAATGTGTATCCAGTTAAGCCTAATGTTAGCACGCTAACAACTTGATTTCATTAACTAATGAATAACTCCCATCTTTCCATTTTTTTTAAATATTTTTTTATTGATTTCAGAGAGGAAGGGAAAGGGAGAGAGAGATAGAAACATCAATGGTGAGAGAGAATCATTGATTGGCTTCTTTCTGCATGCCCGATCCTGGGGATCAAGCCCACAACCCGGGCATATGTCCTGACGGGGAATCGAACTGTGACCTCCTGGTTCATAGGTCAGCACTCAACCACTGAGCCACACTGGCTGGACCCATCTTTCCATTTTTTTTGTCAGTCCTTCTCCAGTCCTTAGCTAGGCTGATTCATTAATTATTTTAATTATGTGAAGAACCCTCTCTCCAATCCCAGTATTCTCTCAAAATCCCCATTGTGCACAAGCAATATTTTACAATATATATAATTCACCCATTATCAGAGGGCCAAAGTCAAAATATTTCCCAGTACAACATGCCCAGAGCTCTGTGTCAACTCTTCAATATTAAAGATAGAATTTTTTCAAGCAGCATTATGAATATATTCATAAGGATGTGCATTGTGATTCCCTGACAAGGAATCAAGACTTTGCCGTTGTTCTTGTCATTCAGAGCTTTTTCCATGAAGTGTAACATGAGCAAAGAATAGGTTATTACCTTAATCTTCACATTTCCATTTGATAAGTTTGTGTGAGACCATTTTGACGTGTTTTATGCTATATATAAAGAAGACTCAATAAAGAAGGCTCACGGCTTCAAAGGTTTTCCATGTTTCTATAATGTTTATTATTATGAGTGAATTTGTCCAAACCTAAGTAGATATCAACATTATTAGAAAATTGCTTTACCTACAGAAAAGATATTTTTGGTTTAAGATTATTATTCTTTTATTCCTTTGTTAAAATTAGTTTTTTATTATATTTTATTGGTATTATTTTTGTGGAATGAGCTGAAAAAGGGATGCACCTTAATATTAATGTTTTTGCAATTTTACTTTTTAGACGAGTATGTAATGACTTGAGCATTTTATTATTATTGTAGTGTGAAAATCCATTGATGTTGCTTTAACTAGTGCTTATAAAATTAAAGCAATTTCATACATTTCTTCATACTCCTGAACAATTCTGGGAATTATATTTCAAAAAAAAAATCTTTGTTTTTCTAGATTGAGATGAGATAAAGATAATATGGGTGATTCTCTAAAATTGTCTTCCTATGTGTGTACACATCTAGCCAACCTGAATCACTAAGCCATCAGCATCTTGGAAAAGAGTGTGCAAGCTTGAAGGGACTCTATTCAGGAATAGAAAGCAACAATAAATTAAATTAGCGGGTTCCATCAAAATTCAAGTAGATTTCAAGGTTATATTTTGAAGTGATAAGGTTTCACAATTTAAGTTTGCATGTGTGTGTACTTCTGTGTACATGTGACACTTTGTGATGTGTAGTGGAAAGTTTCTGAGAACTAATTTCACTTTCTGAGCTCTAATTCCAATTGAGCTGAGATCAGTTGAGGCAGAGTCACTATTTTGAGCAATTGATAATTTTGTTACATAAGTTCAGAGAGGCTTATGCCCATATGGGTATATAGGCGTACTAAACTAATCAATGCAATGAAATTGTCAATTGCCTGGCCTGTGGGGATCGGGCCAAAACTGGCTCTCCAACATTCCCCAAGGGGTCCCAGATTTCGAGAGGGTGCAGGCCAGACTAAGAGATCCCACTGGTGCACGAATCTGTGCACCGGGCCTCCAACATCCCCCGATGGGTCTGGGGTGTGGGTCAAGAAGATTTGGGGACTACTATGCCCCAGCAGCAACCTAACCCACAGCCAATTCCGTGAGGAATCGGGCTCCCACCTGTACTGGTTGGAGCATCTGCCCCCTGGTGGTCATTGTGTGTCATAGCTACCCGGCGAACGGTCGAACAGTCAGATGGTTGCTTAGGCTTTTTTATATATAGATGTCTGTTTCAAAATATGGTTATATTCAACCTCAACCCTACAATAGGAAACTTGGATTATATAGACAAAACATAAGTCACCTGAAAGAGAAAATAAATTAGAAATGTCTGTCCATTTGGGTACTTCAATATGTCAAAGGAAATTTGGAGTTTTAGCTGACTTTTGTAAGCCCATCAGGCTTAGAAACCAATTAGCATCCAAGGAAGCACAATTGTGAGGGTTTGCAAGGTGCTCTTTCCAAAGATAAAAGGCCTTTCAAGGGGCTTTGTTCCCTGAACAATGTCTAGTCAGCCTTGGCCAGGAAATCTGTCAGGTGCCTGTGTCTCAGTAACAGCATAGGGTCAGGAAGCAGACAGATCTTTAAAGCTTCTACAAAACAGTCCCAGAAGCAATCAATCAGCAATCAACCAACCAGCCTTTCCCAAGCTGCTATTCTGTGTCAGGCTCTAATAGTTAAAAAGTGAGTGGAAATGTGGAAGTTAGAAATCGAATAGTTTTTATATTAGCTTAAAATCCAGCTCTGGCGAGATTACTTAGAAATGGCCTGTCCCCATTCATGCTAACTTTGCTCCAAGGCATTCTTCCAGAACACACCCCATTCAGTGACTAGCCACATAGACTACAGTGGTTTTACCAACATAAGAATTTTCAGTAGAATTAGATTGAGATCCTAAACCTTGAAAGATTACGGTGATCCATACATTAATATGTAATTAAAAATAAAATTGGATTTTTTAAAATGACACAAAATTTGAATACAAGCTAAAATTAAATACTTTAGTTCTTTTTCTAGATATTTTTCTTCTTTTGAGATATTTTCTATTAGAAAAATCTAACAGATTAGTCAAAGCTGAACTTTCCTGGTGATCTAAATATGAGTTTAGTCTGAGTTTTGAATAACTCAATACTGGATCTTGAGATTTCTATTACCAATCAGAAACATCCCACCTGGTCATTCTTCCAAGTTGGCCTTACTAGCGTGCACACCACAGACAAATTTTCAAAACTGATACAACAATTGCTAAACTCTTCAAATCTTTTGGGAGCCCCCACAGTTTCTTGCTTGTAAGAGGGGCTTCATAATTTTTTCATGTAACTTTATTTTATTTATTTTTCATGTAATTTTATTTTTAACTTTTTCAAATGTAGTATTTGTTGGTGAATAGTTGAATGTCAAGAAAACGTGTTCAGCTAAAGTAGTCAGTGTAATAGAGGATTAGAATTTTAAAATTTCTCCATATTTGTTTTTAATCACTTAAACCTTATTAATGAACACATTCATTTCTCAGAGGTGAACGGTAATCATATAGTGCCTTTTAACAGTAATGGTTTAGCCTCTACACAAGACCAAATCTAGCAGTCTCTTAAGGAATTTTAATTTAAAATTAAATTAGTCATTTAAGTAAACCAATTAATCATTTGGTTGACTGTTTTTTGTTTGTTTGTTTTTGCCATGTCACTCAGGTACTTTTAGATGGTGTAAACACATTTCATTGGAAGACAGGAGGCATATAAATACAAGCCCATGATAACCTCCAAATTCAAAAATAGTATTATCATAAGACAGTACTCATATTGTCATTAACATAGAGGAAAAATTAGCATTCATTAACAACTGGTCTCCAGGTACCTTGCTATGTTTTATTAAATTTGTTATTTATTTCCTCTTTATATTAACCCTATAAGGTTGATGTTATTATCATAATATTACAGATGTGGAAACTGAGGCCTAGATATATTAAATTACTGGACTATGGCTAGTAAGAGATAGATCCAAAACTGGAGACTCTAGTAACTTCTCACATTTTTAGGCAGCATCCATAATGGTTGAGTTGTGACTCTGTAGCCAGACTGCTTAGGTATAAATCCCTTAATTTCAATTTTTTCAGTTACTAGTTGTGTGGCCATGAGGAAATATGTTAATTCTCAGGGACTCAGTTTCCATACCTGTAAAATGGAATAATAATGGTGCCTACCTCATAGAGTTCTTAAGAAAATTAGTGAGTTAAAATATGTAAAGCTTTTGTTTCTTTTGTTATTCCAATTTTTATTTTTCAATTACAGTTGACATACAATATTATATTAGTTTCAGGTATATACCCCAGTGATTAGACATAATTTTCTAAGTGATCATCCTGATAAATCTCATATTCATCTGACACCATACACAGTTATTAGAATACTAGAGACCCAGTGCATGGGTTCATGCACTGGTGGGGGGATCGGCCCACTGCAGGAGCAGCCACTCATCCCGGTCAGCCAAGCAGCGCTCCCACTGTGTGAGCACACTGACCACCAGGGGGCAGCTCCTGCATTGAACATCTGCCTCCTGGTGGCCAGTGCACGTCATAGCAACTGGCTGACAGGTCGTTCTGCCATTCAGTCGCTGTGCTTTTATATATATATATTATTGACTATATTCCCTATGCTGTACTTTACATCCCCATGACTATTCTATTACTACCAATTTGCATTTCTTAATCCCTTTACCTTTTCTCCCTCCAACATTCCCCCGCAACCTGGCAACCAACAAATGTTTTCTATATCTATGATTCTGTTTCTGTTCTGCTCCTTTGTTTATTTTGATTTTTTGTTTTTGTTTTTAGTAATAGAGATGTCCCCCATTTTTCCCCCTTTGCTCACCTGCACACGGCCCCCTTTCCACCCCAGGCCTTCCCAAACTATTGTCTGTGTCCATAGGTTATGCATATATGTGTATGTGTTCTGTGTTTAATTTTCTCTCATCCCCTCCACGCCCCTCTCCTGACATCTGTCATTCTGTTCCATGCATCCATGCCTATAGACTGATTTTGTTTGTCAGTTTATTTTGTTCATTAGATTTCACATATGAGTAAGGTCATGTGATACTTGTCTTTCTCTAACTGGCTTATTCTGCTTAGTATCCATGCTGTCACAAAGGGTAAGAGCTCCTTGTTTTTTATAGCTGCATACTATCCCATTATGTAAATGTACCACAGCTTTTTTAGCCGCTCATCTACTGATGGGTACTTGAGCTATTTACAGATTTTAGCTATTGTAAATAACACTGCTGTGAACACAGGGGTAGATATATTCTTTCTCATTGGTGCTTCGGGATTCTTCGGATATATTCCCAGAAGTTGGATCGCTGAATCATGAGGCAGTCCCATTTTTAAATTTTGAAAGAAATTCCATACTGTTTTCCACAGTGGTTACACCAATCTGCATTCCTATCAGCAATGTACTTTGGTTCCTTTTTTTCCACATCCTCTCCAGCACTGGTTGTTTGTTGATCTATTGATGATAGCCATTTTGACAGGTATGAGATGGAACCTCATTGTCGTTTTAATTTGCATCTCTCAGATGATTAGTGACATTGAGCATACTATGCAGCTGTTTGTTTGGTTTTTGTTAGTCCTCACCAGAGGATATTTTTTCCATTGATTTTTAGAGAGAGTGGAAGGGAGGGGCGGAGAGAGAGAAACATAGATGTGAGAAGAAAAGCACATTGATTGGTTGCTTCCTGCATGGAATGGACTTGCAACCCAGGTATGTGCCCTTGACTGGGAATTGAACCCTAGACCCTTGGGTGTACAGGCCAATGCTCTACCACTGAGCCACAGTGGCCTGGGCACCCACTGGTTTTTACAGTCAGAAGTTATGGGCACTTCTCTTCCTGGCTCTGGAACCCTGGGCTGGAAAAACTGATGTGGATCTGGGACTCCCACTAATAGGGCGGGCCTGCACAACCAAGATATTCCTTCCAATTTTATGTGCCACACATGGATGTGGGACCAGCCCATTTCACATTTCCACTTCTCCTACCAATCTCGATGTGTCTTCCTCTTTAAATCCTTAGTTGTAGGATTTCTGTGTAGCTAGATTATAGCCAGTTCTGAATGCTGGTTGTTCTGTAGTTTAGTTGTAATTTTGATGTGGTTGTGGGAAGATTTGAGGACTGCATTCACCTATGCTGCCATCTTGACTGGAAATCTCAGTAAAGTTTTTAAAGGTCTTAGAATAATGCTTGGTACACATAAAGTACTAAATAAATGGTCACTATTTTTATTATGTCATACATACAGTTGATCATTGTCAATAATAAGAGGCTGTTAGTATTTCAGAGTAACTCATTAAAATAAAGTCTTTGTCCTCAAGAGTTTGCAAATGAATGGGGAAAAATAGTAAAACTAGGATTTCCTTACTAATTTTATATAAAAGTAATTTTCTCCTGAGCAATTTTTAAAAAATCCTCATCAGAGGATATTTTTTTCCCATTGGTTATTTTAGAGAGAGTGCAAGGAGGGAGGAAGGAGGAGAGAGAAACATGGATGTGAGAGAGACACTTCTACTGATTGCCTCCCACACACACCCTCACCAGGGCCAGGGATCAAACCTGCAACCAAGGTACATGCATGCCCTTGACCTGGAATTGAACCCGCAACACTTCGGTCCACAGGCCAACACTCAAACCACTGAGTCAAACCAACCAGGGCTTCTCCAGAGCATTTTTAAAATATAAGAACTTATTGAATATTTAGCACATTATATGCCTGCCTTTGACAAGCCATGGTACATATAAAAAGTTTTAACTTACCCTAAGTGTTTGTAATTTTAAGATAAACTCTATATAAAGATTTCAAGCACATTAAAGTTAATGTTACAATGTATGTCAAATGTAATTGGAAAATAAGTTAGATTTTTAAAAATCTGTTTCCCAAAAAAGAGTGAATGCAGCGAAGGGTAGCTTTATCTTCAAAACACACTTTCTGATTATTCTTACATTTGAGAAACACTGATTTAGCCGATATGACAACATGAGCTGAGTGTCCTTAGACAAGTAATATAGTCTCTGAGAACCTCAGTCACCGGCTGTAAAACTGGGATAAATTACACAGATTTTATCTCCTTGCCAGGATGTGCTGGGAATCAAGTAAAACGCTAGATGCAGAAGCTCTTTCTATTCCATAAAGTCTGATCCAAAAAGGAGACATGGTTATTTTGTGGATGGCAGAAAACTTGTCATCTTGCTGTTAGTAGCTCATTCATCTTTAGCTAAAAGCATCCACAAGTATTTCATTGTCCTCAAAGTCAAAGTCATACAAACTTTTTTTTGTTGTAGCTAATAAGTAATATTTCACTTTTAGGAAGGACAGCTTGGTGACAGAAAACATACACAGAACACGTTAGTTTTCCAAATGATTTCTCATCCAGGTCCACTTAGGTAATTTATAATATTAAGCATATTCAATGCAGATACAGTCCTTATAATTCATGATATTCTAAGGAATATATACTGTGAGTCACTACCATTTAATAGAAAATGAAATACACATTTTAGGACTCTTTTTATGGCAATAACTAGGATGAATCAGGGAATCATCCAGAATGAATATATTCCTGGTCACTGATTGCAGAAAGAATGGCTAATATACCATGTTCATTATTTGTGCAAGCTCTCCTTATTGCTATATTTGCATACAAATGACAGTTTTTCCTTCAATTTAAATAGAATTTTCCATTACAAACAAAGAGCTAAGTGTAAAACCATAAAATATAATTTATGAGCTGCTTTTTTTTAAGTCATCCTGAAAAAATAGAAGAAAACAGCTGCTGGCAGATTAATCCCATTTTCACATTCTCACTGGAATTATAGCAAGTTTTAGGCCAAAAATAGGTACTATTTCATATCTTGTAGACTTGTCTTTTTCTCAATAGTGATGGATGCAAGAAATGAAGTTATGGAGTAAGAATTAACTTTGTGATTATGGAGGGAGAGTGGGGGAAGAGAAGGAAATAAAATGAAAAGGTAAAAAAAGAGAACTTGGGTTGGGAATATAAGAGGTTTGGAAATGTTTGCAGCTGCACAGATGTGGAAGAGTGGGCTGTAAGTCACACACATACCCAAAAAATCTTGAGCCTCATTATGGTGACTTTACTCCTGCTTCCCTTATCCCCTCTCCTTCCCATACACATACCTCAGACTAGATCAGTCCTTCTAATCCTTGCTGTCATTCGGTTTAAAGCACAAATCAGATTTGACATACAGCAAAATGACTGCATTGCATCATCTATAATAATATAAGTGTAATATGCTAATTAGACCAGACAGCCGGACATCCTTCTGGACGACCTTCTGGACGAAGCCGGGGCTGTACAGGCTGAGTCCCGTGCACGAATTTCATGCAGCAGGCCTCTAGTCTATCTATATAAAAGCCTAAGTGACCATCGCAACCAAATGGACAGCCGAATAGGCTGCATGGGGCGACCAGGCTGGCAGGGGGGTTAGTGAGGGGCGACCAAACAACCAAGCAGCAGGCTGGGTGGGGCAACCAGGCGGCAGGGGGTTTAGTGAGCAGGCTGCGTGGGGCGACCCAGCCGCAGGGGGGTTCGTGAAGGGCGATCAAAC
>NW_005370332.1:286424-289463 GCF_000412655.1 Myotis brandtii
TCCTATATAATAAAGAGGGAATATGCAAATTGACCGTCGTTCCATCACAAAGATGGCGGAGCCCACAGCGGAGGCGGGGGTTTCCGTAACACAAGATGGCTGAGCCCACAGCAGAGGCAGGGTTTCTGTAACACAAGATGGCTGCACCCACAGCGGAGGACGAGTTCCCATAATGAGCCTTAATGAGCAATAAGCAGGGACCTGAGGCTGCGCCCTCCTCCTGCCCCCGTGGGGCTTGACAAGGGACCTCAGGCCATGCCCCCCACCTGGCAGGGCATGACAGGGGACCTCAAGGCTGCGCCCCCTGCCCAGTGGGGCTTGACAAGGGTGGGACTGGCTGGGTCTGGATCTTGCGTGATTTTGAGGCATATATTGGTGGGCGGGGACTTGACTCTGGGTCCCGTGGTGTGCCCCAGACTCTGACAGGAGGAAGATTTTCATATACATTTTACTAATTTTCTTTCATCTCTGACACTTCTATTATAGAGAAAGGGCAAATAGCAATCTAATTAATCTCCTTTCAATGTGCATGAATTTCATGCACCGGGCCACTAGTTTTTATATAAAGAGCAATTTTAATGCTTTGCCAGGATGAAAGCAAGTTGAAATACTGATGTCTTTCTTTGTTGTGTTTCCTATCATAATGCTCAGCTTTATTAATTGCTTCATTTGATGTTTATCTATGAATACAAACTACAGTAAGTTGTCAAAATACCACAAAAATAATTCCAAATTTAAAACAAAACAAAAAGCTTTGCCAGAGACTGGCTTCCTTTTGAATTATGTCTAGGAAAGGGGATTTGCTAAGAAATTAATATTTTTAAGAGGACTATAGGAAGAATGCCTAAATTTTTGCTTTATGCTCATAGTTCAAAAAACATTTTAGCACCCTTTATTTACTAGTAAATAAATATTTAAAGCATTATATAACTTCAAAAATCTTAGATATTATCTATTCTAATCCTCTCATATTGTAGATAAGGAAACAGTATGCTTAATGACAGATCTGGGAGCAGGTATGCTTTGACTCTCTTCATTGGGAAGTTCCTCTCTATTTCATCTTATCCTTTCAAAGCACAATCATAATCATATTTTTACTAAAACAAGTCCCATCAATTGCCAAAAGATGGTTAGTTTTTTTAAATTATTACACTGCTTGAAAGTAACTCAGCTATATTTGTTTTAAAATGTGTTTTCACTGTATCAGAATTGCCTCCCTCCCAATTATTCTTAATTACTGAAATTTTATCTGTAGTTGAATCTTTTAAAATATATATTTTTATTGATTTCAGAGAAGAAGGGAGAGGGAGAGAGAGATAGAAACATCAATGATGAGAATCATTGATTGGCTGTGCATGCCCCCCCTCCCCCCCGGGGATCGAGCCTGCAACCTGGGGCATGTGCCCTGACCAGGAATCTAATGTGACCTCCTGGTTCATAGGTTAATGCTCAATCACTGAGCCACACCAGTCGGACTGTAGTTGAATTTTGAAGCTTTGCTATTTTTCAAAGTAGGAATTTAGTAAACAATGGTAAAGTTCTGTATATATTTGCTGTCCTGGTATTTTTATTATCTTAAAATAGTTAATAAATCAGTGTCTCTACCATGGATATAAAGAAAAAAGGATGTTAACTATGAAAAATTATTTTTAGAAAAGTGGACGTCAACACTTTTACTCTGGATTGTGAAATCACTTTATATCCATTATCTGATTTATGGTGCATGATTTGAGTTTTTTAAAATTAATTACTCTCCAAAGCACACGCATTCCTGTGTAATTCAAAATGTCAAAATAAACACATGTAGAAAGCAAGCCTCATTTATGTTTATAAAAATGTAAAACTTTCTGGAATACTTACTGCATTTTTTTTTGTTTGTTTGAATGAGTGTTGATTTATTTACATTCCAGTCAATGCACATGGTCATTTCAGCCCTCCCTACTTTCAGTGCCTTATGACACGGGTGTGTAGTGTCTTTATGCCTCTTTTTCACTATTCAACATGAACTGTGCCCTTCTTGTTATACTTTTCCTGTCATAGCTTTCCGTGTATGTGTTTTATTCGTTAGAGACCTGTAAGATGATAGCTGGCAGATTTGTTGATTACTCCTTTGCGTACATTGTATTTCATCGGTTCTAAGACACATGCTGTTTTTCTACATTCAACATCTTTGTTATGGGAATACAGCCTAAAAATCTATGGCATTTTATCATCAACCGGGTGTAAATTGGTTGTCATTGTCTACAGGGTGAAATTTGATCATGATGGTTCATATAGTCATCACTGAAATGTGTTGTTTACTTACTTGGTACTATATACATTGTTTTTTAAATGTCTTCAAAAAAACTATAATGTGATTTCTTATTGAGGCAGCAGTTACTGAGTATGCAGAAAGGAACAGAAAACAAACAAACAAACAGACCAAAAACAAAAAACCAGGGATCCTGAACTTGATATTAGTGACTGTAGAAAGCAGAGTAATGCCCACCCCCACCTCGGTGTCCACATCCTAATCCCAGGAACTTATTAATATGTCATTTTATATAGCAAAAGGTAATTAACTTTTCTAATCAGAAGACCTTAAAATAGTGAGATTATCCTGGATTATCATGGTAAACCTACTGTATTCATAAAGATACTTAAAAGTGGGAGAGAGAGGCAGTCAGCGAGAAATATTACAAAAGAGAGAATCAGATGTATGGCAGTGGGAGAATTTAGCCAAACATTGTCATTTGTCAGTGGAACCATGAGACAAAGAATGTGGGCAGCTTCTAGTCACTGGAAAAGGCAAGGGAGTAGATTGTCCAGTAGAGCCTCCAGAAGGAATGCAGCCCTGCTGACAGCTTGATTTAGCCCATAAAGACCCATGTAAGACTTTTGACCTTCTGAATTGTAAGATAAAAAATTTGTGTTGGTTTTAGCCACTAATTTGGTAGCAATTTATTATAGCAGCAATTGGAAGCTAGTTATAGTAGTGATTAGTAAAGAAATCAACCAACGACCTTGTATGCATGTATGCATAACCCATGGACACAGACA
>NW_005370332.1:309460-323563 GCF_000412655.1 Myotis brandtii
GGCTGGAGGGGGTCAATGGGGGAAAAAAGGGGGATATGTAATACTTTCAACAATAAAGATTAAAAAAATAAATAATAAATTCCCATATTTTCTTTCAAAGAACAAACTAAAAATTTTATGAAGCTTAAGAAATAAAGATGCCTACATGTACTAGTATTTGAACCCCCCTTACATTGTAGTACATTATGTTTTCATATATATGAGGAATGATTATTTACCAAACATCATGTAATGCAACTGAAGGCAGAAGACAGAAGAAATTGCCAAAATTTTTGGAGTGGATAAAAGGAAGTGTAAAGCAACAAGAGACTGATGCAACCAATTCAAATAGTACATAGAACTATCATTGAAGCATTAAGTCATCATTTAGTTTACTACAGTTGTTCTTTCTTAGGGATACATAAAGTAATGGTGTTTCTTATAAACTTTCACTAAATGAAATAAGTTAATAATAAGAAATTTTTATAGCAAATGATTAATGCAAGTTCATTATGTATATTTTAGAAAATATAGATATATATCAAGAAGAAAAATGAAATCTTCCATAATCTCCCAGTGCTGGTTAGGATAGTCCAATTTATGTTATAACAAGCAACCCCAAAATCTCAGTTTGTAAAAGAATAGACTTATTATTTGCTCATTTTGACCTTTCAATTATGATTTGACAAGAAGAGTCTCTGCTCATAATAGTTACTCAAGGATGAAGGTTGATGCAACAACAACTGAGTCGAACATTACTGTTAGTCATATCAGAAGGCAGAGAGATTTTGGAAAGGCTAACAAGACCAACTAATGGCGGCACTCCAGAGGTGACATATTATTATTTTGCTCAGAACTCACTGTCTAAAAATAGTTATATGGCTCCATACAACCAGAAGGAAGCCTGGAAATTCAATTCTTTCATGTTTTGGGAAAGCCAAAATTTTTACAAACAACAATTAATATGGTTCAGCATTTAACACTCAGAGATAACCACCAATATTTTTAAGATGCTGATGTATTTTTAGCCAATTTAAAAATTTATATTTATGTCTTACTAATGAAATTGATATTCAATCTATATATATATAAAAGCCTAAGAGACCAAATGACTGAACAACCGGTTGCTATGACGCACACTGGCCACCAGGGGGCAGACGGTCAGTGCAGGAGCTGCCCCCTGGTTGTCAGTGCACTCTTACAGCAGGAGCGCCACTCAGCTGACCAACCCGTCCCGGTGGCCCACCAGCTGGGCGGCAGCTATTTACTCCCTCAGTAGTCCTGCAGGTCCAATCTCTGGAGAACAGGCCAGGCACCAACTTTTGCCATTGTAATCATGTGTCTAGGTGTGGGCCTCTTTTTGTACATCTTGTTTGAGACTCTCTCTGCTTCCTCGACTTGGGTGTCTTGTTCCTTCACCAGGTTAGGGAAGTTTTCTGTCATTGTTTCTTCAAATGGGTTCTCAATCCCTTTCTCACTCTCTTCTTCTTCTGGTACCCCTATGATCCAGATGCTGTTACACTTCTTGTTTTCCCAGAGGTCCCTTAAACTATTCTCCTTTTTAATTATTTGAGTTTTTGCTCCTCGAATTGGTGTTTTCTGCTACCTTGTCTTCCAAATAACTGATTCAGTCCTGTACTTCATCTAACCTGGTGTTGATTCCTTTTAGTGTATTCTTCATTTCAGAAATTTTGTTCTTCATTTCTCACTGTTTCTTTTTTATAATTTATATGTCCACATTTATGTTTACTATCTCTTTGTTGAAGTTCTCTCTTTCCATTTTGGCTGCCTCTCTATATTTGTTTCTTTGTATTAGGTAGATCTGCCACCTAATATACCCAGTCTTGGTAGGATGGTCTTATGTAGTGGGTGTTCAGTGAAGCTCAGTAGCACAAGTCTCCCTGATCACCTAAGCTAGGTGCTCCAAGAATATCCCTTATGTGGGTTAAAACAGTTTTTTGTTGTTGTAGTTAATTCCTGATTGCTGCTGGTCTGTCATACTTGGGATTGACCCTCAGACTGGCTGACTGTGAAGAATGACCCCAACCACAGTGTATGAGCTGCTCTGTGGAGGCAGACCCACAAAGCAGATTTTGTCCCATCAGGGTCTGGTTCCTGCCAGATCTCCCTTTAAGTAGCCACTGGTGGAGCTAATTATTCTTGCTCTAATGTGGTGTGAAGCACCTCCTTGGGTGTGTTTGTTCTGGGGCTTCCTGAGAGGGACTCTGGTGTAAGTCAATGTCAGATGCTGTCTGAAACCACCACTGGGATACCTATTAAGAGCTACAAAGTGAACCATGGTTGGTGGCTGCCTCTGCTGAAACTTGGTACATGTTGGAGGGGTAAACTTCTACCAGTAATGAGCCTGGGACAGGTCTGCAAAGGCCGAAGGCACCCCTAGATTCTTCTCTGCCTGCATCCTTCCTATTAGGCTCAGTCACTGAAAGAGCTACTGGCAGTCCATGAGTTGTATGAGGTAGGTTCTCAGTGAGTCACCAGTTAGGGGTGAGTGGTGTTCACATTGATACAGATTCAAATTCTGTGCCAGTGCTGGGTCTGCTGCCACTGATCAAATGTCTCAGGGTACACCCAGGCTAACCACTACCTGCCTGGGCCTGGAAACCTTTGTGCTGGGCAGAGTCTCAGAGAGTAGTCAGGATGAGGCCAGTAATATTCATCAGACTAAAACAGATTAACATTTGGCAGTGTGGAGGGAGGGCTCTGCACAGTAACTGTGGTACAGCTCCATGCGTGTAGGGGGGAAAATGGCCTTCACCCCAGACACACAACTCAGTCTCTCCCTGTGTGTTTCTGACTCCCCCTGAATCTGTCCAGATTTTCTTGAGTGCTTTCCAAGAAAAACCACAGTGAGCCCAGGCTGCCTACAGTTAGCCGTTTCCTCGTCATGGTGCAAGCATAGCAGTGCAGTGCTACAGGGAGTCAGGAGGTTAGGGCTAGTGGATATCCCTAGGTTGATGCAGTGGGTTAGGGGGACGGTGCCATTTGGGCACGTGGGGAAAAATGTTCCTTTCCCCAGAATGAATGAAGTCACATTTCACCTGGTAAGAACAAAAGAACAATGTATCCCTAAAGATGCAGAAAGGCACTGAAGATAAATGTAACTTTTGTGATTTTGCTGAGGCTTCCCCTGATGGCATATCATTGAAATGTATTAAAACAAGCAATTGCAGTTGCAGGTGAATTTCAACACTATATAGATATAGTATGAACACTAGTATTTGTTTTCTCTCCTTCTGTTTATAGAGTGCTGATATCACCACAAATGGTAAATAACTGAATAGAAATCACTTTTCTTTCTTCATATAAGGCCAGAATACCTAGGTGCAAAATCAAATATTCAATCTTCCAGCTGGATAGTATATCTCCATGATGCCAAATATTAAACTGCTTGCAAAGTGCTGAGCTATTGATGACATTTTTTTTGTCGTTTTGCAATGTTTTGACAATGGTAAGGCAAATACTTTGTCCAATTAGCAGCTTTATTCTTCAGCAAACTGCTCAATTACATCATTATCCACCTCCACTTCACTGGGACCTGCTCATCTACTGACAACTTAGTATAATGGTAAAAATTGTGGGTAATGTGGGTATACTGCTAGGGTTCAAATCTTCTTTCAGCTACTCACTAGCTGTGTCACCTTACAGGAGTTAAATAACATTTCCTTGATTATTTCTGAATCTTCAAAATGAAGATAGTAAGCATACCTAATAGAATTGTTGCCGTAGTTAACTCAGATAAATGTAAAGTGCCAGGTATATAATGAGTATTCAATAAATAGTGGGTTTTTTTTGTTATTCCTCATAATAAATCATCCACTGATATCGCAGAGCTACCTTAGAATAAGGAAGGGGATGGATGACCCTGGGGGCTGCAAGGTTCCCAAATTCTTTTCTTCTATTTGTTAAATGAGATCTAAAGGGATTGAATGGTATGAATGCCAAGCCAGATGGGAGGTGGGCATGCATGACTTTGCAATGCCCTTCAAGCACATGCTGGCTTGCTAAGGTATGTGACCCCATTCTTTCCTATGTTTTAACAACATAAGCAAGGCAGGAGGTCTTCCTTCATTTTGTTTTAAGTGGCTACATGATTATAAAAAAGGGATAATAGCTACTGCTAATCGTTTTCTCTATAAAATGCCAGAGGAATTTCTTATTAAGAACCTTTGTCTTGGAATTTGGATTTAAGATTTATAACCTAAATGGAACAAGAGGGGGAAAAATAAGCTATTTAGTTTTGTACAGTTCGAGGCAGAAACAATTGTCCTGCAGAGGTATACTCTATGGACACAGCTGTTTATTAAAGAGGTTATTTTTGTTCAGGGGTCAGCCCTTAGCCAAACTGTGAAGGAGGCAATGCAATATTAATTCTTAGAGTTGTTCTGTCATCATTTTCAGCGATGTTTGACCCCTATGTAATGCCTCAGCCCCAGGTGTCCAGTGCCTTCCGCATGGCCTGGATTTTCCCAGTCATGAAGGAACGGGATCTGGTAAATTGTCAATATGGTGTCAGATTAATCCATTCTCTCCCAGAGAAATTTTTAAATGAACTGCTCATAAAGGAGAATTTGTTATTGGTGGGAATTGCACTGTAAGGTGTCTCAAGGAGGAAAGGGGAACACACATAGATTAAGGGACTATAATCTTTATATCCCAACTGCATATTGTACTGCAGTGTAAGGCCAAATTTACCTTGAGGTCTTATCAAGTGGCAATGGTCAGAAAGCTAAACTGTTCAAGATTCAATAATTATAACTACTATTTCCCAAGTGTCAGTGAGCCTCTGGGGTTGAGATAACCTTGAAAGAAAAATAATGTAAGGTTACAAGAAAAACAACTTTGGTTTACACGCCTGTCGATCAATTTGATTGCTGTGTAAAAACTTTCAGTGTGGTTACGGCACCCAAAACTTATCAAGATCAAGGGAATTATTTACTTTTAGTTCAAATACTTGTAATCCTTTAGAATATACAGTTTTAGGAAGTAACTAACTGAATTTTTATGATTTAGAACCCAGTTTTCTAACTTGACAATGCCAATGCCTTTTTTTTTCTATATAAATCAAGTGTGGCATCTTTTTATACAAATTTTTGATATAACTAAACTTAATGGGAAGTTCAACATATTTATATTATGCTTATGCTTATTTTCGTGTATGATATATAAAGATCTTATAAAATAATTGCTTACAAACAAATATTTTGCAAATAGCAACCATTGTGAGTTAGGAAACATTTTATATTTCTCATTTTTCCCCTTTTTATAGAATTCTGAAAACATGTCCAAAACTATTTTACCATGGTCTGTATATCAGTCAAAATAGTTGTGATATGATTTAAAATTTTTATTCTTTGAACTAAATCAACATATTTGAATGAAAGTACTATGTGATTTTAAAAGAAATAGGACTGAAAGCTTTACATTTCAAAAGCATGAGATTAGATGGATGAGCCTTGAATTGCCTAAATAGCGTAATTTATTGCAGAAGGAATATATTTAAATCTTTTTTTAAAACCTCACTGGATATAGACATGAATTTTTCAAAACTTAAAATGTTGCAGCAGGCCTGGCCACTGTAGCTCAGTGGTTGAGCACTGTCCTGTGCACCAAGAGGTCACAGGTTTGATTCCCAGTCAGAGCACTTGCGCAGGTTGTGGTCTCAATCTCCAGTAGGGTGCATGCAGGAGACAGCCAATTAATGTTTCTCCCTTCCTCAGTCACTAAAAATCAATTAAAATACTTTTTAAAGTAGAGTTCTTTATTTATATGTGCTGTACACTTCTCCCTACTCTTCAATTCAAGAACTCACTTTCTCCAAGGAAAGTGAAATACACGCTTCCCTATTATGGTCCATCTCCTCAGGCAAAACTATATTCAAGTAACACTCATGTAAATTCTGCCCCAAAGTGCTTTTCCATTTAGGACATACATTCCTAGGGAACTTTTGATCTGTCCATATTTTTACAGGGTAATGCTGCTCTGAGAAGAATATCACATGTCAATGAACTCAACTCAGTGTGTAAGAGTAGAAAATATAGTATTTTAAAATTGTATTCATGTAATTTTACATATACAGTTATCCACTGTGTTAAATAAGTCTGCTTGTACAAAAGAGATAATTTGCTAAGTGATTTACCCAGCCTCCCTTTAAGGGAAATAATTTGAAGACATTTCTCCCAAGAAGACGTACAAATGACCAACAGATATATGAAAAGATGCTCAACTTCACCAGCTATTAGGGAAATGCAAATCAAAACTACAACTAGATACCTCCTTATACCTGTTAGAATGGCTATCATCAACAAGATAAGTAATAAGTATTGGAGAGGTCCTGGAGAAAAAGGAATGATCATTTGCTGATTTGGGGAATGTAAACTGGTACAACCACTATGTAAAATAGTATAGAGGGTCCTCAAAAAATAAGAATAGAGTTACCATATGACCCAGAGACCCCTCTTTTCGGCATCTATCACAAATTTTGAAAACATTTATTCACAAAGATATATGCACCCCTATGTTCATTGTAGCATTATTCATGGTAGCCAAGACATGGAAACAACCAAAGTGTCCTTTAATAGATGATTGGATAAAGAAGATGTGGTAGATATGTGCAATGGAATACTACTCAGCCATTAGAAATGATGAAATCATGTCATTTGTGACAAACTGGATGGACCTTGAGAACATTATGCTAAGTGAAATTAGTCAGTAAAAGTTGAGAACCATATGATTTCACTCATATGTGGGATATAAAACTGAAACTCGTGGACACAGACAGCAGTGTGGTGGTTACCAGAGGGAAAAGGTAAAGAGGGCCAAACATATGGTGATGGAAGATAACTTGACTTAGGTGATAGGCACACAATGCAATATACAGATCATGTATCATAGAAATGTACACAAGAAACTGATCTATATATAAAGGGCTAATATGCTAAGTGTCTGACCATCCAGGTAATGACATCATGTAGCAATGCCCAGCTTCCTCTCCCTAGCAACTAGCCTCCTTGCAGTTTCTTCAGCCCAGGATCACAATTTGCTTTATAGCCAGGTGGAAACATTTACACTTTAACTAAATGTCTGTGAAGCATTTTCCCATGCCTCATATCATTTGATTCTCACAGAAGTCCTGGTGAAATCCAATTTTCTTTTCATTAGTCGGAAAACAGAGATTTAGAAAGCTTAGACACTCAACCCGACTGAAAAGAAGTAAGAAATGGTGGACCTTTAAAATGACTTCAGGTTTTCTCACTGCACAGAATATAGTCAAACACTACTGCAGTTAAATATTTTACCCTTTGTTCTCCCTGTATGATCTACAATAATAATCTGCTTCATGTTGATATTAACTGGTGTGTTTCTGACAATTAACGGAAAGAGAAGTTGGGGTGCTTCACTGGGGCTGGAAAAAGTTTAGCTAAATCAGAAAGCAGGTCTAATTAAGCAAGTTTATTCTATCCTATATAGTAAAAGGCAAATAGGCCAAATGGCAGAACCACCAGTTGTTATGATGCGCACTGACCACCAGAGGGCAGACGCTAAATGCAGTAGCTGCCCCCTGGTGGTCAGTGCACTACCACAGGGGGAGCGCAACTCAGCTAGAAGCTGGGCTTATGGCTGGCGAGCACAGTGGCAGTGGCAGGAACCTCTCCTGCCTCCATGGCAGCACTAAGGATGTCCCTAGGGGAGCAGGCCTATGCCATCAGTCGGACATCCGCTGAGGGATCCCAGACTGTGAGAGTGTGTAGGCCAGGCTGAAGGAACCCTCCGAGTGCACAAATTTTATGCATTAGGCCTCTAGCCATATATAATAAAGCAGTAATATGCAAATTGACCCTCACTCCATCACGCAGTCACAAGATGGCCACGCCCACAGCAGAGACAAGGCTCCCATAACACAAGAGGCTGTGCCCACAGTGGAGGCGGGGTTCCCATAACAAGCCGTAATGAGCGATCAGCAGGGACCTGAGGCTGTGTGGTGCCGGGCCGGGGCGGGGGACCTGAGTCTGTGCACCCTGCCCGGCAGGGCTTGAAGGGGGACTTCAGGCCACTCCCCCCACCAGGCAGGGCTTGAATGGGGACCTCAGGCCGTGACACCTGCCTGGCAGTGCTTGACGGGGGACCACAGGCCACGCCCCCAGCCCAGCAGGGCTTGATGGGGGTGGGGCCAGCCAGGTCTGGATCTTGCCCAATGGGGGTGGGGCCATCTGGGTCTGGGTCTCTCTCAATTTCGAGGTGCATGCAGGTGGGCGGGGACTTGACTCTGAGTCCCACGGCGTGCCCCAGACTCTGACATAAGGAAGATTTTCTTATACATTTTATTAATTTTCTTTCATCTCTGACACTTCTATTATAGAGAAAGGGATAATAGCAATATTAAAATATTTCCTCTAATTAATTCCCTTTTAATGTGCACAAATTTTATAAAATTTTATGAAAAAATTTATAGTTTATATATAAAAGGCTAAATTGACTCATGCATGCATGATATATATAAAACTTTCGCTGGTGCCAATTGCACACATGTATTTTGATCTGCTATTGTCGAACATGAATTTGGTTGACACTTCTATTATAGAGAAAGGGCAAATAGCAATGTTAAAATATTTCTTCTAATTAATTTCCTTTCAATGTTCATGAATTCGTGCACCAGACCACTAGTATATCACATTAACCAATGTCACCCCAACAAATTTAATAAAAGTCAAAAAATAAGGGAGATGATTTAAATGAGCCCGGGCAGAAATGTTACCATAGCTTCCATTAGCAATTCAGAAGAAGCAAAGCAGGTTTGACTGAAGCCCACATCTGAACACAAACCATAGAACAGAGCCTTTATTTAAAGAGAAAAAATTGCTTCAGACTGTTCTGAAAATAGGATGGTCTTTTATTCTTAAAACAAAAGAAGTTAGTTTCCTTTGTATTGTGGGTTTTCACAAAGTAATTGCAGAAAAAACATGTATAAATTCAATTTTGTTATAAAACCATGAATAGGCTGAGAGAGGAAAACAGAGAGTGAATAAAAATAAATTTATAACGTAAGAAAAGAAAGTGATGCTTAGTTACCATTCATTTTCTTTTTATTTTCAGTTGAGGAACTGAATTAATTGCCTTACCAAAAGGTTTACATTGTCCACACACATGCATGAACATGTGTAATTAGTTTTGTTACAATAATATTAAATGGTATTTTTCAAGAAGTTCTTAGTTGTTCAGTCTTAAGAACCATAAAGAAGTGGACTATTAAACAGCAATAATGTAAGGAAATATAGAAAACTTACTAAATCAATTAAGTTTTTCCCAATATGGAAAGAAGTTCAGACAACACATCACACAGGAAGGAACGGGAGAGTTAATATTTGGAGAGGAAGGGAGCTTATCACAGTAGGTAGTCACATATCTAAATTTAATATCTCCCACCCCAGCGAGGGTATGAGGTTACATGTATGTGATTTTCATAATGGATTCATATTTTGAGGTAACATCTCTACTTTAAATAAGATGTAATAATTTTCATTTTATTAAAAGGACTATTAAAAAGGAAGTACATATTTTTATAACATGAAAATGTCTATCATTATCTGTGACTTTTTTTCATAGAATTTCTTTGAGATGTTCATATGTGAGATTCAGGTCAAAAATTCTAAGAGATAGCCTTTAAAACTTGATCATAGATAAGTCTTTCTAAAATGTCACTGATAATTGATACTCAGTGACTGCTGATATAACTCAATTTAGTAACTTGTATGATACTATCTTCAAAACCTTGTGGTAGACCAAAAGACTAGCGATACAGGAACAGTAAGATGCATGTCTTATTCCTTTTCCTCTATTGCAGGTAACTACTCTGACAATTCCGATGAGTCAGGATACTCTTTGAAATCTGGGGACACCATCAGAAAGCATAAGGTATGTCTATCAAGTGTATATATTAACTATTTGGGGAGTTTCTGGACACAGGTACTTCTGTTTTCCCACTAACTTTGACTCTGAAATGTTTATATTTATGAAATGAAAACATTCTTCCTTAGCAGGTATTGGGATAATATGAAAAACACACACATTATTTTAAAAATACTATAAGGTGACACTGCAATGAAATTAGGTGTGCATATATTCTTTCAAATTAGTGTTTTGGGTTTCTTTGGCTATATTTCCAGAAGTGGAATTGCTGGGTCATAAGGCAGTTCCATTGTTATAATTTTTTGAGGTATCACCATACTGCTTTCCACAGTGGCTGCACCAATTTGGATTCCCACCAATAGTGCATGGGAGTTCCCTTTTCTCTACATCCTCCCCAAAACTTGTTTGCTAATTTATTGGTGGTAGCCATTCAGACAGGTGTGAGGTGATATCTCATGGTGTTTTTAATGTCCATTTTTCTGATGACTAGTGATGATGAGCACTAATGTCTATTGACCATCTGTATGTACTCTTGGGAGAAGTATCTATTCAGATCTTTTGCCTACTTCTTTACAATAGCCAAGATTTGGAAGCAGCCCAAGTGCCCATCAGTAAATGAATGGATAAAAAAGCCGTGGTGCATTTACACAATGGAATACTACTCAGCCATAAAAAAGAAGGAAATCTTACCTTTTGCAACAGCATGGATGGACCTAGAGAATATTATGCTTAGTGAAATAAGCCGGTCAGAGAAAGACAATACTATATGATTTCATTTATATTTGGAATCTAATGAACAAAATAAACTAACAAAGTGAAGACAGACTCATGGATACAGAGAACAGACTGACAGGTGTCAAACGGGAGGGGTGTTGGTGGATGGGTAAAAAGGGTGAACGGATTAAGTAAAGAAAAAAAGAATCTCATGAACACAGAAAAAAAAATACTGTTTTTGTGGTTACTTGTTCAGCCAAACATTATAAATATAGGGAATATGAATGTTGCTAGTAAGTTAAAAAATGCTCATTACTCACTATTTTTTCTCATACTGTCCAACCATATTGTGAAAAATTAATACATTTCTGATTTACCTGGAAAATTATGAATACTCATGTGTACTTAGAAACCAGAAACTCTCACAGAACTAGTACTTTCTCAAAACTGGATTTTAACTTGGAAATGCATTGGGCCATTGGTCTAGTCATCTAATTCATCAAAATAAATATTTTATTCATATTTGAAAAATATATTTATACACATGATATATTTTGTTTGATGATTTGAAAATAATCAAAATTATTGCATTCACTACTGTAAAATATTTTTCTTTAAATCTGATCCCCTGAAACAATTGAGACTAAAAGTCTACCCTAATTGTTAAGTTTCTATTTCTTAAAATAAAATTCAAGAATCAGAAAAAAATATGCTATTTTATTATAGTTTATTTTTCTACTTTATTAAAACAAATACTTGCTTTTATAAACTGGTCACTGAAAACCAAATTTAAAAGGATTAGATGTATCAGTATATTGGCAATCACAAGTAATCTCAACTCTTTTATGACAGTACCATGCTCTTGTTGTTTTTTTAATCTTTATTTTTGAAAGTATTACATATATCAGTTTTTTATAGTGTAGTTTGATATCAGGTACCGTGATTTCCTCCAACTTTGTTCTTCTTTCTCAAAATTGCTGTGGGTATTCAGGGTCTAATCTCAACTCTTTATTGGGTCATTTGAAGCTCAAAAGGTTTTTATTCTTGTGAACTCTATTTTATCTTTTTTTTCCTGTTGTTATTTGTGCATTTGGTGTCATTTCTAAAAATCCATTGCCAAATTACAGGAAGATTTTCAGTTAAGTTTTCTTCTAAGACTTTTATAGTTTGAAGTCTAACATTTAGATATATGATTGCTTGTTAGTTAATTTTTTATATGGTGGAATTGGGTGTCAATCTTCATGTGGATATCTAGTTGTTCCATCACCATTTGTTGAAAAGACTATTCTTTCTCCATTGAGTTGCATTGGCACCTGTGTCAAAACTCAATTAACTATAAATATGTGGGCTTATATCTGAACTCTCACTTGTATTCCATTGATATATGTGTTAGTGCTTATGCCAGTACCTCAGTGTACTGATTACTATAGCTCTATAGGAAGTTTTGAAATTGGAAATTGTGAATCATCCAACTTCGTTTTTATGGCTTCTTTTGGTCTTTGAACATTTATATAATAGCTGACTTAGTCTTTGTCTAGTATGTCTACCATCTTGACTTCCACAGGGACATTTTCTGTTGACTACTTTTTTTTCTTTGTATTAGACATTAATTCCTGTTTCTTTGTATATTTTCTAATTTTGTTTGAATAGCTGATTTTCCCCCAAAACCATGATGTTTTTATTTTATGATAATTAAATAAAAAGATTTACAGATTTATATTAAACAAACCTATTAGAATTGAATAAAAAAATCTCATCATATAAGACATATAAAAGGAAGCTATCAACCATAACTCCAGTAATGATACTAGTTATATCTTTAAAATAAAAAATAAATGCTGAGAGTGTACATGAACATGTCATACTCAATAGACATACTAAAAATATGTGAATACTTGACATTTCAAATAATATAATGTGGTCATTGTGCTTGCTATTAACTGTTGTTTTTGCTGTTATTCTTCATTTGTTTAGTGACTTTATTGGACTAATTTGGTGAAGTATGCTTTCTTTGTCATATGCAACCAATAAGATACCTGCTTGGTTAGCTTAGGGTCAACTAATATCTAGAGAGAAATTTATTTAAATGCCATGCATCACTAATTATCCAGCATTTGCCAAAGGATTCTGTATGCTCCTTAACATACCTTCAATACTCTTACAGTTTAAAATTTTACCTTAGCCTTACTTTCTGCTTATTCAGAGCTTTAAGATTGGAGGTGAGAGTTTGCAGGGGTCCTCAAACTTTTTAAACAGGGGGCCAGTTCACTGTCCCTCAGACCGTTGGAGGGCCAGACTATAGTTTAAAAAAAAAACTATGAACAAATTCCTATGCACACTGCACATATCTTATTTTGAAGTAAAAAAACAAAACGGGAACAAATACAATATTTGTATTTGCATGTGCCCCGCGAGCCGTAGTTTGAGGACCCCTGTACTAAATAATGATTGGGTTACCAGTGAGATCAAAGAAGAAATTAAAAACACCCTGGAAACTAATGACAATATGTGTGTGTGTGTGTGTGTGTTTATTGTGGTCATACCTACAGCCTTGCACACCCATGTTGCCTTCTAGAGTCCTCCAAATATGTTGAGCTTCAAAGCCCACTATAAACCTCTCATTACTAGTTTCATTTTGTTTTAAGATTTTTTTTAGTCAACCTCTTGTTAAATGCAACTTGTATCACTGTCTCATGTAACAGTAGTGTGAAAAAATTACCATTACTTTTTCAACAAATTATCTTCTTATGAGCTTATTTGCACAGAGGGAGCTCTCACTCAGGTAAATTAAAGACCAGCCATAAATGGAGCTGTGCAAGGAGCTGTCAGACATGTCAAATAGTGATAATTATCAGGAGATAGATTTTGTGGAACTCTAATTTGTTTCTCTTCCTTCCAGTGGTTGCTAGAATTCTTGGTTTTGTGGTTTCCATAGTCGTGACATGTTAGTTTTCAAGCTTCTCACAAATATAGGGAGCTGTGGATAGCAACAGGGCAAGCTAAAACACCACAGATCATGCTGTTTTTACTGATTCAACAATGTATCTGCAAGAAATACTCATTGGACTCTTGTGAGGCTCTAGTTCATTATCAGAGTTTTTAAAAAGATTATTTTGAATCTTTTTCCAGTGTTCTCATTGCTTTATGGAGGAGAAGACTTTGGAAGAGCTTCTTTATTAGGACCTTTGACAGCTGTCTTTGAGTTTGTTCAGATCCGCAGAACACTGTCTTCTCTCACACAGTAATACATTCTAATAAATCTTCCCAGCACAATGTGGAGAAAAAGTATTTCAACAGTTGAATTATTTGGGAATATAAACAAAGCCATCTGTTCTATTTAAAGTATACCCTCATTTAATTTTTATTTTTTCAGAAAATGTTTGCTGCCCCCATAGACAGCATATCTCATATTGAGGGAGGGAAATATAATTCCATGGAGGCAGTAATATATTTCCTTTTTTTTAAATCTTTATTTTTGAAAATATT
>NW_005370332.1:323578-325385 GCF_000412655.1 Myotis brandtii
CCCATTGTCTGTGTCCACGGGTTATGCATATATGCATACAAGTTCATTGGTTGATCTCTTCCCACCCTCCCTCCCCTACCTTCCCTCTGAGGTTCAGATAGTTTTCATTTGACAGCACTCCTCTCACTTCATACACATATACACCTATTCATCCCCTCTGGACATTAATCACCCATGCTAATTCCATCGCAAGCCCCTGAAGCACGGTTTGTTTACTTTTGTTTAAAATGACCTAGAGAGATACAGAATATTTATCATAGCCTACTGAAGTCAGAAGACACATATTGCAAATATTATGATTACCCATTAGCATTATTCGGATCAAAGGGGTCTGATATGTAACGTCCGAGCAGGTTAGAAAGACCACCATTCCCAGATTCATTTCAGTTTGTGTATTTTCCAAGGCAATTTTAAGTTATCTTCTTTGAAAGTAACCTAAGAATAACACTCAACTTTGTTCTCTGAATGATGTGTTCCAACCTCACATTTTGCAATGCTATTTTCCTACATAATGACCAACAAGAATGGTCATTACATTTTAAAATGATGCCTGCAGATCTGCAAATTGGGGTTTTTTTCTTTGTGTATTCCACAGAGTGTAGATACCTTGGCACCTATGGCAACATGAGAGAATACTATGTTGCCTGTTGCAAATAGATTTTTGAACTTAAATTCCCATCTCTTTCTCTTTAGATAATTCTTTGAGCTGTTTCCAGGTTTACTACTAATTAAATGGGATAGCATTAGAGCTTGCTTAAGCCAAGAAAACCTGGTGGGAGAGTGAACATTAGTAGAGCCATTGTTGTACTTCAAATTCCATTTAAATTACTCTAAATGTGATATTCAAATGTAAATTGTGAAAATCAAAAGTGTCAAAGAGATACTGCAAAACACCATTTTGGGATCTTTGGGGAGTTACTTAACTCCCTAATGATTCCATCAGCTGCATTAAAGGCATAATGATAGTAGGAAAATCCTAAATTTTTTATTATTTATACAAGACTTTACTATGTTACTTGGGAGTTGACAGACTAAATGGACATTGTTCGAGACTGTGTGTATTTTTCTATGATTTTTAGTAGCTCTCACCAAAACAATTCCTCAACAGAGTAACTGAATATAGATAAACTTTGTTAACCAGCAAAAATTATTAACTTAGCAGTAATTCTCATAAGAGAATAGTATCATACACTTCTGGGGAAGTTTGAAGTGTTTGGTAGTGTTTTCCATTGTTCATTGACTAAAGTACAACACTAGCATTTAGTGAGTATTGGCCAGGGGTTCCAAAAGTTCCCAAGAAACAAAGACTGATCTCACCCCAAATTCCTATATGGCCCCCTTTAAGGCACAGTGAGTAATGGAATGGCACTCTAGTTATGAGTGCTAGTATACTGCAATGATAATGCATCTTCTTCATGCTTATTTGCCTGCAAAATGAAATCCATGGCCACATGCCAGAATTCATTGAGTGCTGCATTAGGAACATTCCATGTTTAAAAACATTAGATTCAGGGCTGAATGAATTGTACACTCTTAATAAAGAACAATTTTACCATATCCTATCTAATAAAGAGGTATTATGCAAATTGACCATTACCCCAACACACAAGATGGCCACCCCCATGTGGACACAAGATGGCCGCCACAAGATGGCCGGCAGGAGAGGGCAATTCTAGGTGATCAGACCAGCAGGGGTGAGCAGTTGGGAGGGACCAGGCCTGCAGGGGAGGGCAGCTGAGGGGAACCCAGGCCAGCAGGGGAGAGCAGTTAGGGGTGACCAGGCCAGCAGGGGAGGGAAGTTAGGGGT
>NW_005370332.1:325600-341323 GCF_000412655.1 Myotis brandtii
GAGCAGTTAGGCATCAATCAGGCTGGCAGGGGAGTGGTTAGGGGGTGATCAGGCTGGCAGGCAGAAGCAGTTAGGGGCAATCAGGCAGGCAGGCAGATGAGCGGTTGGGAGTCAGCAGTCCCGGATTGTGAGAGGGATGTCCGACTGCCCTCGAGGTTTCCCAGATTGGAGAGGGTGCAGGCTGGACTGAGGGACACCCCCCCCCTGCATGAATTTTGTGCACAGGGCCTCTTGTCTATATATATAAAAGCCTAAGTGACCGAACGACTGGTCGACTGATCACTATGATGTGCACTGACCACCAGGGGACAGATGCTCAATGCAGGAGCTGCCCCCTGGTGGTCAGTGTGCTCCCACAATGAAGCGCAATTCAGCTGACCAATGGGCACCAGATGCCAGGCTCACGGCTAGCAAGCACAGCTACCGAGTGGTGGTGGCAGCAGGCAGAGCGGGGCTGGGATGAGCAGGAGCTGCACCCAGCACGGGTTTGGGCTGTTCCCTGGCTGCCTGCCGCTTCATGCACTACTACATCCTTCGAGGGATGTCAGACTGCCAGTTTCAGCCCGATCCCTTCTGGGGTCCCAGATTACGAGAGGACACAGGCCAGACTGAGGGACCCCACTGGTGCATGAATTCATGCACCGGGCCTCTAGTAGATAAATAAAATTTGTAACTCCACGTTATAAACTATTGATGGCCTTTGTTCAAATTTACTACGTTGCCTATAGAAATGACTCTGTACTATCAAATTAAGAATAGGGTTTGAGATGGCACTGGATTCTTTTCAGTGATTGTAATGATGAGGTGAATTATGCATCCAGGTTGGTGGGAAGCAAAATAGAGATTGATCACAGGTACAATGGAACTGGAGAATGGAACAGATAATACACAGAATGTATAAGGAATTATCAACTACAGTGTAGTTCTCAAAGAAGCACAGAATTGAATATGGTATAGGATAGTTAATTGTCCTTATAGTGGATTTAGGTTGGATTGGAAAGCCAAGATTAAACAAATAATAATAGCCTATCTAATAAAAGGGTGATATGCAAATTAACCATCACTTCATCACAAAGATGGCGGTGCCCATAGCCACAAGATGGCGGCGCCCAGTCCCCTCAGCCCTGCCGCTGGAGTGTCCGGTCCTGTCAGCCCTGCCAGGGGGAGTGGCAGCCAAGTTGCGCGGCTGTATCTGCCCTCAGGCGATGAGCCCCAGCATCCCGTGCGCCCCGGCCCGCGGAGGGCAGGAGGGTGGGTGGGTAGGCCTCTGGCCAGAGGTCGGCTGGGGTGCACGGGATGCTGGGACATGCACTGGGCCTCTAGTCTATATATATAAAAGGCTAAGCGGCTGGCCGACCAGTCGATTGGCTGACCAGCCAGTAGGTATGATGTGCACTGACCACCAGGGGGCAGATGCTTAACACAGGAACTGACGCAGAGTGCCCTCTCACACTCTAGGACCCCTCGGGGGATGTTGGACTGCCTGTTTTGTCCAGATCCCCACAGGCCAGGCCGAGGGACCCCACCTGCTGGAGGTACCCCGCTCACTCCATAGAGGTCCTTTGAGCCCCGGTGCCACCCCAGGTATGGCCGGCTGGGGAGGGACTGTGGGAGGTTGGCTCCAGTGTGTGTCCAGCCCGTCTCACCCAGTCCTGCCCCGCAAGCCACCTTCTAATTAATTTCCTTTCAATATGCATGAATCCATGCACCGGGCCTCTAGTAATATAATAAAAAATATGCAAAATGGCATAATAAATTATTAAATGCAGTGGTGCTAGGAATGTGTACTTGAAGAACTTAGAGATAGGGATATATATACATTTAGTCTGTTTTTGCTAAAAATGGTGATATGATAGCTGTGAGCATTGCTGAGTCTTAAGCATTGAGCACACAGCAGATGGTTAATTAAAACAACATATCTTTGACTTATTAAGAAATGATAACAAGTACATATTTGATTAATCCAAATCTGTATACAGGCTTTTCTGAGTCAAAATCAAGTTCACTGTTGTTAAAGACACCAAAGCTATTATATTCCAACAGATTACACAGAGACGGTCTTCAACTCAAACTTCTCCAAGCCTTACCATCTTGTAATATTGTTGAGTTGATAACTATGATCTGTGTTATAAGCTTATGACCTCAATTACTAATGCAGGACCTTCAAATGTCTTAGAAATTTATCCAAACGGAGGTGTCTTACACATGTTCACAAGCCATATTTTTAATTACATACCCAAATTTGTTTGAAATACCCACATCCAATTAAAAACCTCAGAATAGCTTGGCTGGTGTGGCTCTGTGGTTGAGCATTGACCTATGCACAAAGAGGTCAGCAATTGGATTCCCAGTCAGGGCACAAGCCTGGGTTGTGGGCTCAATCCCCAGTGAGGGGAGTGCAGGAGGCAGCCGATCTATGTTTCTATCTCTCTCTCCATTCATCTCTCTCTGAAAAATCCATTTAAAATGTTTAAAAACAAAAAAAAAAAAAACTTGAGGATAGTACCTGGTCACTTTGTCTGCTATGAATTGAATGTTTGTGTGACACCCAGAATTTATGTGTTAAAACACTAATCTACATTGTGATAACATATGGAAATAAGACCTTTGGAATGTGATTAGATCATTAGGGTAGAGCTCCCATGATGGGATAGTGCCATATAAGAAGAGACATGGGAAAGTCTCTTTTCTCTCTCTCTCTCTCTCTCCCCCTCTCTCTTCGTTCCTCCCTAAGAGGATACAATGAGAAGATGGCTATCTTAAACAAGAAGGGGGTTCTTACCAGATATCTAATCTGTTGCCACCTTAATCTTGGACTTCCCAGCCTCCAAAACTGAGACATAAATATTTATTTTTTAAGTCACCCTGTCCATGGTAATTTGTTATTGCAGCTCAAATTCACAGTTTCATTTTCTGAAATCCATAATATGAATGATAAGGAGCTATCTCCTAATTATTTCCCAGCTGCAAAGCTGTGGGTTGCTAAGGTGATACACTGACCTTTAGAATCTTCAATGAGTCAAAGTTCTGTCATGCTTCTTTCAGAAATTGGAAAATGTCCTTCCTCCTGATATGTGTTATGCTTTGTCATCCAGGCCCTGAAATAATATTACTGATCACCACATATATAACATAGCCTCCCTAGAAAACAGCTACTTGAGCTGCTGCCTAAAGCCCATTTCTCTACAAAGCTCAAATGCTAACTCATTTGACAAGATCAAGGGGCCAAAAAATGTTACATCACCTCCATTTCTATTTCCTTTCATACACACACACACACACACACACACACACACACACACACACACACAGCCTCTCATAACTTTGTGTAAATCATGTTCTCTCAAGCTTGCTCACCAATCATTACCAGATATGCTCAGATGATCTTAATCCCAAGTTAAGTGAAAGCTGATCTATTGGTACATTGTTGTTGTTTTTATGCCTCATACTCCATAGACATATGTTGTCTATGTGGACATATTCTAATACCATCTTCTCACTAACTTCCTATGGATTTCAAACCAGACAGGTTGTTCCAAATTTGATATTGCTTATGTACAAAATGAGGATAGGACCAAAACTAGATATTATCTAAGCTCGAGGTCTTTTTCATTTCTGCTGTTTCATTGTTCTGTGAATTTCAGGACAGAATCAAATAAGATGTATCCTTAGCCTAAGGCAGTGGTTCTCAACCTTCCTAATGCTGCAACCCTTTAATACAGTTCCTCATGTTGTGGTGACCCCCAACCATAAAATTATTTTCGTTGCTACTTCATAACTGTAATTTTGCTACTGTTATGAATCGTAATGTAAATATCTGATATGCAGGATGTATTTAGGCGACCCCTGTGAAAGGGTCGTTCGACCCCCAAAGGGGTCACGACCCACAGGTTGAGAACCGCTGGCCTAAGGTAAAATTTATTTTAGTATGCCTTGATAATAATTCACATACTATATGCTCATGAATCAATCAAACATCAAGATTTTATGGAGCAAGCATCTACTATTTAATTAATAGGCAATAAAGAAGCTACAAATTCAAAGACAGATTAAGAGCAAGGCATTTTTGTGTGTGTAAAAGAACATAGTAAAAGATTTCTGGAACAGGAGATATCTAAGCGGAGTTCCAAGATAAATAGGAATTTATAGATTTTAAAAAGATTGGGGAGACTTGAGATATTGCAATGAATTCTGTAATTTCACATAGTTCTATTATGGCTATTGGAGGGATAGGAGAATGTGAAGATGCTGAGAAAGGCTTGGTAAAAAGAAAAAGAGCCTTCTATAGCATAGCATATAGCTTGTACAGTATTTTACCCAGAAGGTAATGGGAAACACTGACAGGTTTTGAGCAAGAAATAAGATGATCAAATTAGCATTCCAGGGGAGAAACAATTCTGACAGTTGTACAGAGAATGGATTGGAAAAGGATAGGATTGGCAGCAGGTATTCTGGGTAAAAGGTTATTGGCAACAATCCAGGAATAAACAAATACATGAGCTAAGGCATTAGTAAGGGAAAAGGTGAAGATCAATAAAAAATAAAAAATATATAATTGACACACTTTTTGACATGTTGATATGAGGAGTTTTAGCAAAATAAAGGAGTTCTCACTTGTTACTGAAAAAAAATTATATTTCTAATATTAATTTCAGGAATTCAGGGAGAGTTGTGACTATGGAATGGTGTGGGCAGGGAATTGAAGGAATGGATTTGAGCCACCTGGGAAACATCTCTGTGAGGCAATGCTGAACTTAGACCAGAAAAAAATATATTTGGACGTCATCATCATATAAGATGTAGTTTAAACTCATAGGACTAGATGAAAATGTTCTAGTACCTATTTTCAATGTGTGGTCTTCACATGTCTTATATCAGCATTCATGAAAATGCTGCACCCTAACATACTGAATTAAAATCTTTAGGAATGGGCCCTGAATTTCTATATTTTGAAAAACAATTCTTTAGCATACTAAATTTGAAAACTACTGATTTATGGTAAGAAGCAAAGAAAATCAGGAATAGAAGCATAGCATGTTAGCCAGCCTACAAATTGGCCCTTAAAGAACCCCATCTCCCAGTTGATCAGGTTTGGTCTCTGTCATAAATAAAATATGGCACAAGTGATAATACATGTTATGTTGCTGCCTATGTTAGATTACGGAGGCATTCCATACTGGGATATCTCTATGATCATTGGCTTTGGAAGAAGCCACCTAAGGACACTCAGGCAACCTATGAAGAGAGGCTCACTTAATGGGTAATCGAGGCCTCTGGCCAATAACCGGTGAAGAACCGAGGCCAGCCAATAACCACATAGTGAGCAAGTGAGCTTTAGTAGAAGATCCCAAAGCGCCAGTCAAGAGTTCTGATAACTGCAGCGCTAGCTACCATCTCAACAGCGATCTCATGATAATCCTGAACCAGAACCATGAATGTAAACCACTCCTAGATGACTCCAGATCCTCAGAAACCATGAGAAAATAAATGCTTATTGTTTTTTTAACCCACTAACTTTTGGAATAATTGGTTATGCAGCAATACATGTCATCATTTCCATCTGAAAATCATAAAGCAGGATTCAGCTTCATTAACTGAGCTTTTAAGAAGTAAAGGCTTTATTCTTCCTTATTCAATTAGCATTGCTATTGATGAAACAGATTATTGATATTTATTGCCTGTTTTTTTCCTTGGAATTATGGTGATCAGCTCACCCCAGTTCTTAGCACTGAGATTTTCTAAATTTCAGTACTAAAAATTTCACATTCAAGCATTCCTCTTTTCCCCATTTAAAGCAGGACAGTTTGTCACCCTAAGTAAAATGAACCACGAAGTCACAGACATTTTCTTGTTTATCACTATACCCCATTATCTAGGACAGAACCTAGCATACAGTTGCTGTTTAATAAATATTTTAAATGAAGGAATTAAGGAAATAACACTTTGTTTATCACACCCTTCCTATTGCGACTGCATTTGAGTGGTACACTGTAGATACAAATCTAGATTGGAGGGAAAGTGGGTAGAGGAATGCTAATCATGGGATTTAAACCAGTTAAGGCTGACGCTTAATATGGTTTTCCACTTTGATCACAGAGGTCATAGTAAGAAGATGTGATTTTATTCTACCTGTGATAAGAGGTGATTGAAGGATTTAGAAGCAGTAGAATAGAATACTTTTATTTATGATTTTAAAAAGATATTTCTAGATACTCTGTGATAATGGACTGTCAAGGGACAGGTGTTGATTAGCTTAGCATTGACTAGACACTATGGAGGATTTGGAAGCAGACAAGCACAATGTAGTTGGAACACAGAATTAGTTAATACAAAACCCTTAGTTATCAATGGGAGATAAGCTTGCAACCATGCTGTATTAGTGGTGAATGCTGTAAATGTTATAGAATTTAAAAGGAGGAATATCCTCGCAATTGATATTTTCAGGAAAGCCATGGAAGTGGTGGGAATTGAATTGATTCAAGACAGACCAGTAAGTAGAAGAGAGAAGGGATGGTATTCCTGGCAAAAGAAAGTCGCAGAAAGAATAACTAAGATAGACTAAAGTGATTAAGCTTGTGAGTTCTTTTTAGTGAGAGGCAGGCTATTGAATAGTTAGGACAGGCCTAATTCACATTAGAATGATGTTGGCCATCCATGGATTTGACGTGGAGAAAGAGGATTGCCACTATCTGTTTCTTTTATTGATGTGATGGAGTGTGTCTAAATTAAAGGCTATGTGGAGTTAAGGATACCAAAGAAAGAAGACCTAAATCTCCTTCCCTCCTTTGACCAATATTGTGATACTGATCAAGCTCACTGATCCTCTTCAGTAGATCTCAAAGGTAAGATCTGGGCAGGAGACAGCTCTAAGTTGATGAAAACACTCAGAAGTTCTTGTTGCAGAACAGAGATGGGGGGGGGGGGATTTTGGCTATGAGCAACCCCGGGGGAGAGGACTAGATTTGAATATTTAAGTTAATGGCCAATGGACTCTGACATCTCTAAGAAGGTATTTGTGTCTAGTTATTCTACTTAAAATTGACAGTGAAAAATACCCATCAGTGAGCTTGCCAAATGCCTATCATTTATCATCTCATAATGAGTTTTTTAATAATAACTTTAATGAAATTAATAGCCAATAATATATTTTGAAAAATAACCAGCAGTACTATCTTCTTTAGTATGGAAAGGTCACGATCCCTTAAATAAAGTAAGAGTTTCATTATAAACAATCATTTTATTTATTTATTTATTTATTTATTTATATTTTTTAAAAATATATTTTATTGTTTTTTTACAGAGAGGAAGGGAGAAGGATAGAAAGTTGGAAACATCGATGAGGGAGAAACTGACTAGGGAAAACATGTCAAACTCAAAGGCTAACACAGGCCAAATAAACAAGGTTTAAGTTTATGTGGACTGCAAAAAAACAAAAGCTTCAATTTTCATAAAAACGTAGGTTTATTTCAATAGAGACCTGTTGAATACAAAGGACTGAAATAAATGAGTAATTGTTAACATAAAATAGAAAATTTTATAAAAATTAATATTTTTTTCTTGAACATTAACTTACCAGACACTGAATAACTGCACAAATTAATAAGTGTAATGCAAATAAACTTATTTTTCTTGTTCTCCGAAAGTGAAATATTTCCTTTTGCACACACCAAACAAGTCAGTCCAGGCCTGGTCGCCCCTAATTGCCCCCCTGCTGTCCTGGTTGCCCACCAACTACCCCCCTGCTGGCCTCGTTGCCCCTCACAGCCCCCCAACTGGCCTGGTCACCCCATGCAGCCTGCTTGTTCAGTCATTTGGTCATCCCTCACTAACATCCCTGCTGGCCTGGTCGCCCCACACAGCCTACTTGTTCAGTTGTTTGGTCGTCCCTCACTAACCCCCCTGCCAGCCTGGTCATAGTCAGCCATCTTGTGAGGGTGTGAGGGTTAATTTGCATATTACCTTTTTATTATATAGGATACTGAAGGCCTGGTGCATGAAAATTTGTGCCCTCTGGGGAGGTCCCTCAGCCCGGCCTGAACCCTCTCACAGTCTGGGAGTCCTCAGGGAATGTCCTACTGACGGGGAGCAGGCCTAAGCTGAAGTCTGGCCTCTCTCTGTGGGAGGCGACTGGACAGGCGATCAGGGGGCTGCACCACCCCCATCACCCCGCTGTGGCCACTGCCAGCCTCTCTCTGTGGGAGGCAACCTGATGGGCCCATCAGAATATGGTGCCAGCTCCCCCGCATCGCCCCTCCCTCACTGCTGGCTACCGCCCTTCCATCGCTGTTCCCTCCCTCTGCCCGCTGGCATGCACCTTGGCTGGCCTGGCACCGCCTGCTCCTCAGTCCCCCCACTGATCTGTCTTTCCACCTTTCAGTCAATTTGCATATTATGCTTTTATTATATAGGATGCACACATATGTCTGTCAAAGAGCAACATCAACAACAATCCTAGGGTGACCTGGATGCTGGCACCAGCTTCCCTCTGGCACCCGGGACCTGGGCTTCCCTTGCAGCCCTGGCTTCATTTGGAAGGTCGTCCAGAAGGACATCCGGTCTAATTATCATGTTACGCTTTTATTATTATAGATATATTAATGGGATCCTTCCCTTAATCTCATCATGGACATGAAAATTCTTTCTTTATGTCAGTTTTGCCACTTATTTAATGTTTAATATATTTTTATTAATTTCAGAGAAAAGAAGAGAGAGGGAGAGAGAGATAGAAACATCAATGAGAGAGAATCATTGATTGGCTGCCTCCTGCGTGCCCCACACTGGGGATTGAGCCCATAACCCGGGCATATGCCCGGATTGGGAGTTGAACTATGACCTCCTGGTTCATAGGTCAATGCTCAACCACTGAGCCATGCCAGACGGGCATGAATTCTCTTTATAAACAACTTATTCATTGCCTTTCCCTGCCCTGTCTCACTTTATGTGAGCCTTCTGTGCCTCATCCTATTATATCCTATTTAGTCCTATTTTCTGTCAGGTATAACCATAAACCAATTTACACTTACCTTTACAATAGGCTTATTCTACTCTATCCCTCCCAGCACTATACAAATTTTACTTTATCAACCCTATCCTGACCAATTCTCTGCTGTGCCCCATCTGCCTTATGCTAACTCATCTTGACATACTCTGTCATGCCCCGTTTTACCCTGTGTTGTTCCAAGTTTCTGAATTCTTCTTTGTCCAGGCATCTCTGACATACCCTACCTTTTCATTGTTATTTTTCTATTTTTTATTTTATTTCTTTATTTCCACTCTAGTCATTGTTAGGGTCGCCGAAGGAGGAACGCACGAGGCCAAAGGGGGTAAAGAATTATGAATTTAGTAGGTCATCTGGATACCACATGGGCTGAGCCCAAATGGCGCCAATTTCCAGGTCCTGGGAGTCAGAGGTTTTAAAGGACTCTAGGCAGGCTTTTTCTGGGCAGAGAACTCCCTGTGCTGGTCCAGATTCTGGGAAAGTCCGGAGGGGAGAGATAATGGTCTAAGCAAGTGGAATGTCCGTTGTGAAATGGCCTAACGGTCATTTCCCAGGGGACGGGGTATCAATTCAATTATTTGATCAGATCTGACAGTCATTGCCATTTCTTCCTTTATTTTGCTTTGGATTTAGTTTGTTCTTTATTTTTCTGATTTATTAAAGGTAAAAGAGTAGGATACTGATTTTGATATCTTTCTTTTTAATATAGTCATTTACAGTAATCATTTTAGTACCAAGTGTTAGGGTTATGGCCAGTGATAGGGGCTGTGAACAAATTCACAACTGAGAGAAGAGATAGATGCAGAGAGGAAGTTTCTACTTTCTCTGAAGGGAAAGGGCTGGTGCATTGATAATCAATACAAGGGCACAAAACAAAGGGCAGCTTCCCCTTTTTAGCCTTGGCTGTTGCTAAGCAACAAGGAAAGGAGGAGGATTTGGGGCTGAGGTTGAGCAGACATCAGGGGGGCTGTAGTTTGTTTTTCAGGAGACAGTATGGGTAGATGTCCTAGGGAGGTGTCTTATCAGTACTTTTCCCAAGCCTGTAAACATACTTAGAGCAAAAGTTATAGAGTTCAAACGAGGCTTGTTTGAAGGGGTAAGGGGGTAGGGAACTTTCTACTAATTATCCCTGAGTTGTAAACACAGCAGGGAGAAGGGGTATGTATGCAAGAATGTAGCCTTGAAAGAAGCTTTTGAACAGGGGTTGTTTGAATTAGAGGAGCTAACAACCTTGGGGTTTAATTACCAGGGGCTTCTCATAAATTGTGGAAGACCACAGCAAAGAAGAAGAAAGGCCTTTTTCTATCCTAATATTTAGTACTGCTTATTGTGCATCCCTTAAGTTTTGGTATGTTGTGTTTTTCTTCTCATTCATTTCAAAGTATTTTCTCATTTATCTTTTGATTTCTTCCTTGACCCATTGGTTATGTAAGGAGTGTGGTGTTTAGTTTTCATAGATTTTGGAATTTTCCAAGTCTCCTTTGTTATTAATTTTAGATTTCATTAACTATGGTCAGAGAACATACTTTATATGAATTCACTCATTTTATATTAATTTTAACTTGTTTTGTGGCCTAGCATATAGTCGATTTTGGAGAGCATGTTCCCAAGTTTATATTAATCTTCTGTTGCTGCTATAAAAAATTGCCACAAACTTACGGGCTTAAAATCGCCACTTTTTAAAATTACATTTATGTAGGTCAGAAGTCGAAATGGGTCTCATTGGGCTAAAATCAAGATGTTTCCATAGCTGTATTCCTTTCTGCAAGCCCTAAGAGAGAACCTGTTACCTTGCCTTTTTATCTTCTAGAAACTGTCCGCATTCTTTTTTTTAGCTTATGCCCCCTTGTATCTTCAAAGCCAGAAATGGTTAATTGATTCTTTCTTGAATCACAAGACTCTGACACTATCTCTTGTATAATCTCAATTGAGCTATCTTCAAGTCTTCAAGTTTGCTGATTCTTTCTTTTTTAAATTTTATTAAATTTATTACAGTGACATTGATTAATAAAATTATATAGGTTTCAAGTGTACAGTTCTACGATACATCATCCATATATTGCATTGTGTGTTCACCATCCAAAGTCATCTTCTTCCGTGCCATATATTTGACCCCCTTCAACCTGCTTTACTGCTCCCCCACCCCCTTTCCCTCCAGTAATCACCATACTATTATCTGTGTCTATGAGGTTTCTTTGTTTCTTCATTTGTTGCCTTTAGTTTTATAACCCACATATGAGTGCAATCATATGGTTCTTGACTATCCTTCTGGCTTATTTCACTTAGCATAGTTTCAAGATCCATTCACGTTGTCACAAAAAGCAGTATTTTATCTTTTGTTGTGGTTGAATAGTATTCCATTGTATGTATGTACCACAACTTCTTTATCCAACCACCTGTCTAAGGACACTTCGGTTGTTTCCATGTGTTGGCCACCATAGGGTACATATATCTTTAAGAATAAATGTTTTCAAATTTTGGGGGAAGATACCCAGAAGAGGACTTACTGGGTCATATGATAACTCTATCCTTAATTTTTTGAGGAACCTCATACTGTTTTCCATTCTGGCTGTATCAATTTGCTGATTCTTCTCCTTCTTCATATTGAGCCCCTCTAGTAAATTTTTATTTCAGTAACCGCAGCATTGCTTTTTGGTTCTTTTAAAAATTCTTTATATCTCTTTGTTTATATTCTCTATTTGATGACATTAATCTCATATTTTCTTTAGTTCTTTGAACATATTTAAAAATGAGCAGTTTCAAAGTTTTGGTTAGTAAGTTTAATATTGGAGCTTCCTTAGGAACAGGTCCTATTGACTGCTATTTTTCCTGTGCATCAGCCATGCTTTCTTATTTCTTTGAATGTGTTGCAATTTTCATTGAACATTTTTAGATACTATTATGTGGAAAATCTTCAAATCAGATTATTCTCCACATCCTTGACAGCATTTAGTGTTGTTAATTTTCTGAATTTTGGCCATTCTAATAATTATATGGTGGTAACTAATTTTTTATTGTTGTTGTTATTTTTTTAACATAGTTTCCAAACTAGTTCAGTAAAGTCTATATTCTTTGTCATTGGTGACCACTGATATCTTTGTTCAGGTTGCTTACTGGGCAGCTAAAGATTATACAAAGATTTTCTTAGATTCTTGGAGTCAATAAATCTCATCTTTATAGAAGGGCTCTGTGTGTGTATGGTGTGTTGGGGCATGTTCTTAACACTTAGCCAGGTAGTTTACACCTCCATATTCGCTTTTACTTTCTGCTCACTTAAAGCCTCAATGTTAGTGAGAGTTTAGGGTCTTGTCAGATGTATTCTGAGCTTGTTCACAACCCTACGTATGTGCGCACAGTCCTACACATGCATGCGGCCTCTGGCTGAAAGCATTCCACACAGTACTGTGATTCTAAGAGACTTCTGCAAGATCACTGGGGACTCCTTGAGCCAAAGTCCCCCATCGGAATAGTCTTGTGTGTCTCAGAAATGGACCTATCGTAATATCTCTGTTGTACTCAAATATTTACTGGCTAGAAGTGCTCTTTTTGTTGCCAGTAAGAGTAGCCTCCAATAGAGCAAGCACAGTAATGGATTCCAATGTGCTGCCACTGGGCCACAGGTCAATTACACTCGCTACCATTGAAGATATGAGAAGCACGTTTTCATGCTATACTGTATGGTAACAAATTTCTTTATATAATTGTGGGTCAAATTTGAAGTAGTTTTCAAACTTGTAATGCTTGTTCTCTTTCATCTGTCAGTTCCACCTCTAGAGATTTATACTGTAGAAATTCTCACACAAGTATATAATGGTATATGTAATACTTATTACATTATAATTTTTAATTATTAAAAATTAGAATCAGTTTAAAGGTTTATTAATAGGGGACTGGAAGTAATAGCATATGACAATTAAATAGGGTAGTAACTAGAACGTTGTTGAAATATCTGTATTAATATAAAAAGGAATTCATAAAAAGGGGAGGAAACCAAGTAAAGGGAATGAAACCATTTATTTTCCTGAATATAAGCTAAGTTTTAGCTCTAAAATTTTATCTCATCGAAGATATCCTTATAAATTATCTCTCATGGTACAGGATCCTTCTCAATTACTTTATTTTGAATAACTACTTGAGGAAGATATATTAATCTAAAATAATAACCCCAATTAATGCTAGTTTTGGATATTAATAGAAATTACCAGTCAGAATTGTTAAGAAAAATAGGATGACAAAAACATTAATACTAAATTTAAAATTATTTTCTGTGGAGAGGGGAAATGACCTCAAAATTGCAGATTTGAGATGCCATTATAAAGCCTTTTAAATAATAATTTAAAAGCAAATATATAAGTGGTTGTATCACAGAAATCATTAATAATAGATACATACTTATGACAAAATACATTTCAAGTGGCAACATCATATGTAGATTTAAAAAGTGTTTTCTCTAAATTATCTTACATGGAAATGAATATGTTGGAAGATTGTGTTAGGTCTCTCAAGAAGAAACTTTAGCGACGTTAACAACTGATATTAAATTTGCCAGTAGAATATAAAAGAAATTATTTCATGAAACATGAAAGAGGGAAAATACAGCATTTTTAAATATGCCATTGTACATATATTTGTGTAATTTATTAGTACTTTCAAAGTCATTATTATAAGTAGATATTTGCTTATAAGTAGATATTTACATATAGTTTTTTATATTCATGGTAGCCACAGACCCTTTTCTAAAATATTTTTTCTCCTCGAGAAAATAGGAAAATTCCTTATATTCAAAAGTATCTTATAAGTGAGTATATATGGAAAATTCCTCAGCCTGCAGAAATCTGCTTCATTTCTCATATGGAGAATAGGATAAGGTTAAAGTGCTCTTTTTGTTGCTGTAATTGTTGATATTCATTTTCTATCACTGCCATAACAAATTATCAGAAATTTAGTGGCTTAAAACAATACAAGTGTATTATCTTATAACTCTGTAGGCCGTAAGTCCAACATCGAACTCACTGAGCTAAAATCAAGGCACCAGCAGAGCTATATTCCTTCTTGAAGTTTCTAGGGCAGAATCCTTTTCTTTACCTTTAGAAGCCACCCACAACCCTTGGCTCATGGCCTTCCTCCTCCACCTTCAAAGCCAGAAACAGCAAGCTTGATTCACAGAAAGAGTGGAAGGGGAGGGTGAGAAACCAAGAGTGAGAAACATCAATGTGAGAGAGTCACATCAATTGGTTGCCCCCTGCATGCGCCCCAACCGGGGCCCGGGGATCAAGCCTGCAACCAAGGTATGTGCCCTTGACCAAAATCGAACCCGAGACCCTTCAGTACACGGACCAACACTTTAATCACTGAGCCAGTCTGGCTAGAGCAGTTCTCTGCTTTTAAGGACTCTTGAGATTAGACCTACCTGGATAATCTGGAATAATTTCCCATCTGACAGTCTTTATTCTTAACCACATATGTAAAGTCCCTTTTGTCATGCAAAGTAACATATTAACAGATTCTGAGGATTAGGACATGGACATTTTTTTGTGGTGGACATTATTCTGCCTTTTATATCATTACTAATGAATGAACCTTAAATCAGTTATCAGATAATTCCATTTTCAGATTCATACCAATACAACAACACATCAATAAATCTGTGTTGTGTATTTATTGTGCAAACTATTGGGTTGGGTGCTATAAAGTAAAATATAAAGAAGTATGAAGGGGACCCTCTCCTAAAAAGCATATTATATTGTTAAATCATCAGGGATAGTCATAAAAAGACAATTAACAATAGGCAGCCTATATACTGTCAAATTTATTCAATTATATTTACTGTTCCTTTTATGCTGTTCTAGGCTCTGATGATACTGTAGGAGTGAACAACAGTGTTTCCACCTTTATGAAGCTGATTTTCAAATAAAGAAAACAATAAGAAAGTAGACTAAAAATATACTATATCAAACAGTGATGAGTACTAAGAGGAAAATAAAACAGATTAAGGAAATAGAAAGGAGTGGGAAAGCTATTCTAAAATAGATAGTAATCCTTTCTAAGAGCTGAAAAAATGAATGTTACACAGAGATGTTCATCTAACTAGAGTAATTCTGAAAGCTTCATATTTTAAAAATGGAATATATTTCTTTGGAGGATAAATAGGGTTAGCAAATGGACAGAACAACATTTCTCCTGGTGTTCATCAAAATCCACTAAGGTGGCTGCTAAAATTGTAGACTCCCAAGTCCCAACTATACACCTATTGAATCAGAATCTCTATGGATGGAACCTAGGAATATACCATGTGACCCTTACCTACACTGAATTATGAAAAGTCACCAAGATTGAATCTTAAAATTTAAACATTAAAATTTAAGAAAACTACACTGCCCCTACCCTGCAGCAACATGTACTCCATGCCATGCTGGAGGGAAGTAATGAGTAGGCTAAACTGGTGAAACAGATAGTTCAAACTGGAAGGATGTTTTCCACCAGGTTAAGGAGTTTAAACTCTATAGAATGACAAACCATCAAGTATTAATGACCAAGCAATTAACATCAAAAAGTAATGTTTTAGTACTATTACCAATATTTATATTATTAGCAACTAGTAGCCCTGCGCATGAATCTGTGCACCAGTAGTTCGCCAGTAGTTTGCTGCCACCCTCCAGTAGCTCTCCGCCCTCTGCCCTTCCCTCCTGTAGTTCCCCCCGCCCTCCCTTCCCCCCGCCTCCTCA
>NW_005370332.1:341388-346432 GCF_000412655.1 Myotis brandtii
AACTCTCTGCTGCCCACTTGTAGCTCACTGCCCCACCCTCCTGCTGATCTGTGATCCGGTCGTTATGTGGTCGGTCATTATGCTTCACAGCGTAACGACCATTTGCATATTACATCTTTATTATTTAGAATATTTAGGACTACTATTAGTAGTAGCAGTATACAAGAAGACAGTAGGTGAGGATAGCGATAATATGGAAAAGTATGATACGTCTATGGTATTACAGTCATGAGGCATCAAGCATCAGAGCTAGGTGAATTTCCATAACAATCAAATGGGAAGAACAGCTATGAAGCATATTACTAGGTAAGTAAAAATAGGACTCAGTGATTTCATTGATTGTGATAATGAAGGGAGTGTCAGAAATGACTCAGATTTTGAACCCGGATAACTGGCAAAAAGGAGTTTGCTGATTATTATGGTACACCATTAGGTAGCTTGATGGATGCAATGCTCATAAAATGATTATATAAAAGTATAGGAGAAAAAAGCTATTACTTGTTACTGCAATTTTTCTAAAATTTCCAGTAATCTAAGAAATGTGATTAGAGCCTACTCCTGTACCTCTCTTGAGTTAACCACATGAAACAACCCCTTGCCTTTATCAATGCAGAAGAAAATTTTAATATTAAAGAAAACAAAAATTAGTCCTTTATAGCAACCACTAGTAATTTATTGGCTGAGGAGGAAGTAGAATCTAATTATCCCTTATGATTGTTAGTATTACTAACATTTTGGTTCATATGTGCTTCCTCAATTATAACACATACACTTAAACAAATAACACACTCAGTAATAATTACTATCATTTGCTAAATTAGAAATGATCCTTTTACAGCTAACCTCATTTTAAAAAACGCTTACTTTTTTGAGTCTGAAGTACACATTTTTCTAAACTAAGGTGTGGTAGGATCTGCTGAAAGATAAGGAACAGGTAACTTGCGATTAGAGTATTCCATGCATTTTAAATTAAATCGACTGAGAACATGAAGGATATGTGCCTTCACATTCTCTCTCTCTCTGTGCCCTTCCCCCCCCCCAGAAATATATGTACATATACATGTTGAAAAATAATTTAAACATTACATTCAATGTATTATATGCCTTTGGAATAATCTATGGTATATCAAAATACATTTGGTAATATGTTGTTACTACTCTAGAAAGCTACCATACCATATCTGTTTTCGTACCTCTTTTTCTACAGATATATCCTACTTTATCTGATTTCTTTTAAGACAAATCATATGATTCTCTTGTTAACAAAAAACTTCAAAAGATATTAAAAGAGAGTTTTATTCATGTGTGACTTATAAATCAGGGATGTAGCCCTTAGTATGAATGGAAGGTATGTTCCAAAGTGAGGTGATAGAGCAAGAATTTTAAAGGCAAAATTACAAGGAGCTGATGATCAAAGAGATGGGTTGCTAAGGGAAAGAATACCACACACTTACATCATTCCTTTTCTGATTGTAGGGGCAACTGGACTTGCATCTGTGGTCAAGCATGTGGGGTTATGAGATGAGAATAACAGGTAATTTAATTAGGCATTTGTCAGCACCCTAGTTCTAGTCCAGGCTTGTAGAACAAAAGATTTTGGGTTACTTATCAACAGAAAGCCAGCAGCACAGAGGGACTGTTCATTCTGCAGGCAGTTTCCAAGTCCAAAAAGCAGAATTATGCTCTGTAAGCAGCCTCAGAGTTCAAACAGTAGAAATCCAAATATTGGACCACATATTATAATATTAATGTTTTTAAAAGTCTTCACTCTCCCTAATTTTCTACTTGAAGGGAAATACCAAGCAACTGTAAGAATCAACTATCTCCTTTATTTTTTATTTTATTTTATTTTTTTTGTTAATCCTTACCCAAGAATATTTTTTCCATTGATTTTTTAGAGAGAGTGGAGTAAAGAGGGAAAGACAGAGAGAAACAAATATTGCAAAAATCTATATGGAACCATGAAAAATCCCACATAGCCTCAGCAATCTTGAGAAAGAACGAAGTTGGAGGAATCATGCTACCTGATATCAAGTAGCATGATACTACAAGGCCATAGTAAATCAAAACAGCATAGTACTTGCATACAAACAGACATATAGATCAGTGGAACAGAATAGAGAGCCCAGAAATCAACCCAAGCAAGTATGCTCAATTAATATTTGACAAAGAGACAAAAGCATACAATGGGGTAAAGACAGCTTCTTCAATAAATGGTGTTGGGAAAATTGGACAGATACATGAAAAAAATGAAACTGGACCACCTCCTTACACAATACACAAGAATAAACTCAAATGAATTAAAGACTTAAATGTAAGTGGCAAAACCATAAAAATCCTAGAAGAAAATATAGGTAGTAAAATCTCAGACATTTCTCATAGCAATATTTTTGCCGATATCTCTGAGAGCAAGGGAAACAAAAAACTATATAAACAAATGGGACTACATCAAACTAAGAAGCTGAGATCCACACAGTCTGGCTAGAGAGTATAGTAACCACTCTGCTTTGTAGGAAAATACCACATTCTACCTTTGTTGGACATATGAGTTGTTCCTAGTTTTTTGATACTGCAAACACTACTTAGACATGTCTGCTGGTGCATGTACTCACTCAACAGTTTCTTTAGGTATGCACTTAGGAATGGGTTTGCTAGGCTATGGACTCTCTACATGCTGAAGTTTAATGGTAAAACAAAATCATTTTTCAAAATGGTTGTATCAGTTTTACTCCAACGAGCACTAGAGGTAAGTTTATTTGCTTCACGTCCTTAGCAGCACTTGGTTTTTACTGACATTTTAATGCTTGGCAACCTATCAGTGTGAAACACCATCACATTTTAGTTTAATTGGTATTTTAGCAATTACCAGTGATGCAGAGCATTATTTCAAATATTTGTGGGTTTTTGATATTTTCTTGCCCAGGAAATGTCAACTGCTTTTGAATAATTTATTTTTTCTATTGATTTATAGTAGGTTTTTTTATATTTTAGATAGCAACCTTTTATCATTAATGTGAATTTTCAAATATATATTTTACCTTCTTTCTTTACTTCAGTGTTTTTTTCCTAGATGTAGTGTCTTATCAGTTATACAGTTATTTTGCTTTCTAGAATTATCTTGTAAAATAGACATGTAAAGTAGCTCAAATCAAGGAAATACAATCTAAAGAATACTACTTATATCAATAATAAAAAAAACTTGCATAGTTAATAATAGGAATTCTGATGGCCCATCAATAGGTATACAAGGCTAATCAATATAGTAACAAGCAATATTTTAAACAATAAAGAATTAAAATTAAAATAAATAAGTAAATAAAATAGTAACAACAACAACAAGAATATAGTAACATGCCACTGAACATCAAAGCAGAAACTTTAGAAAATTTGGGAACCAATATATTTTGAAAACATGCATTTAATTGTACCAATAGCTGCCAAAATTTTCTCAAGCTCTCTGAAAGCAACTCTTCTCATATCCAGACATATAATCTCATTAAATATTTTTTTCATTAAATTTATTGACATATAATTTACATCCAAGTACATGCATGTATTTAAGCTTTACAATTTGACGAGTTTTGACAAGTATGGGCACCCATGAAACCACTGCCACTACAATGAAGATATTACAAATTTCCTTCACTCCAAAATATTATTTTATCCTTCAACTAACCATCCCCACCCCCACAGAGTTAACTATTCTTATTTCTGCCACCATAGATCAGCTTTGAGTCTTAATTTTGCATAAATTGACACATCCATTAGACATTCTTATGTGTCCTACTTCCTTTAATTAATATATTTGTGAGATTCATCTAAGTCAGGGGTCCTCAAACTACGGCCCGCGGGCCACATGCAAATACAAATATTGTATTTTTTCCCATTTTGCTTTTTTTTACTTCAAAATAAGATATGTGCAGTGTGCATAGGAATTTGTTCATAGTTTTTTTTTTAAAATATAGTCCGGCCCTCCAACGGTCTGAGGGACAGTGAACTGGCCCCCTGTTTAAAAAGTTTGAGGACCCCTGATCTAAGTGGTTGCATTTATTTATTTACTGAGTTTCCCTCTCTGGTCAATAGTTTGTTCTATTTTATTGCTAAATAGTGTCTCATTGCATGACTATACCACAATTTGTTTTTATGTGTTTACCTGTCAATGATCACTTAGGTTGTTTCTAGTTTGGGGATATTATATATATGCACTAGAGGCCGGTGCACGAAATTCATGCATATTGAAAGGGAATTAATTAGAGGAATGTAATTTGGGCTCACTGTCTAATATCAATAATATGTGAGCATGAGGCACTCTGCATTTCTGAAATTCAATGACATGATTTTAGCTATTACTTTGCCAAATAAATGGAATTTACAGATATCATTTAAAAGAGCATTCAGCTCCATATTAAAAACTCTGGGTACCAAGTCAGGTCTGTTTTCAACTTTTGCCAGTGTTATAAATTGTTTGCAATATCTGCCCATTTGGGGTTGCATGTCATGGTTATGAATAAATTGGGCTTGCCATACTTCATTACAATTGCCATAGCATCCTGATATCGCTGCTGCATATTTCTGGGACTACCCTCAGAAGATGGTGGAAGTATTATCATTTTACCAATCGGCACATTGTCCTTTTCAGATCTAGATTTGAGATAATCCATCAAACCACTATATTTTTCAACTCTCAACTTAGATTGGTTTGCTTTGATGAAATTTATCTGATTGGCCTCCATTTTTAAATATGAATCCACGATAAATTGTTGAGTTAATTTTCCTGTATTTGAAATAGGATTGAAGGTGTCCCACACAGAGAGATGAAATCCATAATACTGCATTTGTGTGACTCGTGTCCTTACAGTTTGTCTAGTATTATTGTCGATTACACTGTTGTCTCTGAGTCTTAATGCAATATCTGTTCCCCAGCCTTTTTCACCATGTGGAAAAAGAATAAGATATGTCATTGCATCTAATGTAGGAAACAGGATATTGATTTGTTTCACTTCAGTGGCATTTGGATTATTGGGATCTGGTTTACAATGAATGA
>NW_005370332.1:347236-352075 GCF_000412655.1 Myotis brandtii
AAATTTAGGGATAAGCAAAATTCACATCGAACAGTCATTCCACCACAACTATGTTCGAGACTTGCATCCTCATGTACTCCATTTTCACTGAGAAGGCAGTTCCTACCGGTATTGGTATTACATGTTGATAACTGTTCTCTAGACATATTCTGTCATCGCCACCGCCTTCTTTCAACTTCCAAGGCACGTTGCTCTTTAGACATTTTCTGTAGATGATGCTGGTGTTTTTTGGCATCAGAGCGATGTTTTTCCAGTAGCTGGTGTCCAGATACATTCTGTCGCCTGCACCGCCTTCTTTCAAGGTCAGACGCATGCTGCTCTGCAGACATTTTCTGTCGATAACGCTGGCATCTTTCGGCTGCAGAGCTATGTTGTATCAACAGTTGTTCTTTAGACATAGTCCCACCTCTCTACTGTCACGGTCTGAGATGCAGGTGAATGAGAGTCCTGGCTGTCAGGCAGCTGAGAGCTGTCTGACCAATGGCTGATTCTGACAGCTTCTGTGGGGGTGGGACTTCCTCAGCTGTGATGAGGAAGCTGGGGTGCCAAAGGGAGCCGCACCCTCCAAGCCGCCCTCTCTCTCGCTCTGCTGTATGTCCAGCAGTCTCCTGCTCTGCCAAGTCCTCCAAACCTCCCGTTCTCCGCCTGCTCCTCTCCCGCTCTGCTTTCCACTGGCAAGGTCCTGGGAGCCCGCGGACAGGGCTATGGTCTCGCCTCCCAGGGCCAGTGAAGGTCCCTAGAGCCTGTGGGCGTGGATTGGCGCAGCAGGCCTCGCCTCCCGGGCCACGGCCGCCGTCGCCTCCTGGGGCTCTTGACACCTGCGTATGCAAATTAACCACCATCTTTGTTGGGTTAATTTGCATAGTCACTCTGATTGGCTAGTGGGCGTGGCTGGTTGAGTGTGGCTTGAGTGTAGTGGAGGGACAGTTAATTTGCATGTTTCTCTTTTATTATATAAGACTAGAGGCCCGCTGCATGAAATTCATGCAAGAGCAGGCCTTCCTTCCCCCAGATGCCAGCACCGGCTGCTTCCCTCTACCAGGGACTCGGAATTATCTCCAGCAGCTGGCAGGCACCTGTGTCCCGGGCTTCCCTTGCTGCCCTGGCTTCATCTGGAAGGTATCGAGAAGGTCGTCCACAAGGATGTCCAGTCTAATTAGCATATTTTACTTTTGTTATTATAGATAAAGCTTCTGTGGACAGCTATTTACAAGTTTTAGTGTAGATTTAGGTTTTCATTTCTTTTGACTAAATAATTTTGAAATGGGCAATGGACCTAAATAGATACTTTTCGAAAGAAGACACACAGAAGGCCAAGAGACATATGAAAACATCCTCAGTCACTAATCATCCAAGAGATGCAAATCAAAACAACAATGAGGTACCATCTCACACCTGTCAGAATAGCTATCATCAATAAATCAACAAATACTGGCAAGGATGCAGAGAAAAAGGAACCCTCATGCATTGCTAATGGGAATGCAGACTGGTGCAGCCACTGTGGAGAACAGTATGGAGTTTCCTCAAAATACTAAAAATGGAACTCCCATTTGACCCAGTGATCCCACTTCTAGGAATATATCCCAAGAAACTAGGCACGCCAATCAGAAAGGATATATGCACCCCTATGTTCATAGCAGCACAATTTACCATAGCTAAGATTTGGAAACAGCCTAAGTGCCCATCAGCAGATGAGTAGATTAAAAAACTGCGGTACATCTACACAATGGAATATTACACTGCTGTAAAAAAGAAGTATCTCTTACCCTTTGAGATAGCATGGATGGACCTGGAGAGCATTATGCTAAGTGAAATAAGCCAGTCAGAGAAAGATAAATATCACATGATCTCACTCATTTATGGAATATTAGATGCCCGGTGCACAGGTGGGGTCTAGCTGGCTGCCCCCATGTGGGGAGGGGATGTGGGTGATTGGCGGCTGTCCCTGCCCCCTATCAGGCTGTTGGGAGCTGATCGGGGGACAGGCTGGCATGGGGGGTGGCCGATCGTAGCCCAGATCAGACTGGTTGGCTTGTGTAGTGCGCATAGTTCCGGTCATTCTGGTCATTCTGTCAATCTGGTTGCTGACTTTTTATATATATAGATAATGAACAACATAAACTGATGAACAAAAAGAGACCCAGAGACAAAGACATGTCAATCAGACTGTCAAACCTCAGAGGGAAGGTAGGGCAGGGTGGGGGTAAGGGGAAGAGATCAACCAAAGGACTTGTATGCATGCATATAAGCCTAACTAATGGACACAGACACCAGGGGGTGAGGGCGTGAGTGGGGGAATGGGTGGGCAATGGGGGATAAGAACACATATGTAATACCTTAATCCATAAAGAAAAAAAATATTTTGAAATTTCTGGCTAACATGGAAGATAACGAGAGTATTTCAGTTATTGATAGGTATGTACAAATCTCCAGCTGTAACTACATGTATCTATAACTTTTTTAAAACTGTTTTTGATATTGTTTCATGTTCTTTGTGACTATTATTTTTTCATATCTTTTTTCATTTTTTTTAATTTGTAGAGCTTTTATTTTCCAATATTTTTGTTAATCCTCACCCGAGGATATTTTTCCATGGACTTTAGAGAGAATAGAAGAGAGATGGAAAGACAGAGAAATATCGATGTGAGAGAAACACATCGATTGGTTGCCTGACCAGGGCCCGCGCCAGGGAGAAGCCTGCAACCAAGGTACATGCCCTTGACCATAGTGGAACCCGGGACCTTTTGGTCTGCAGGCTGATGCTCTATCCACTGAGCCAAACTGGGTAGAGCTCATTCTTTCTTTGGAAATTTCTATGATCTCTATTTTCATTTACTTGTTTTCCTCTGCCATCACCAATCTGTTGTTAAGCAAGAAAGTGAAATTCGTATTTTGCTACATTCTACATTCCCATTCTACAATTTCTGTCTGATTTCTACATATAGTTTTTATTTATTTACTGAACTCCCCTCTCTGTTCACTCATTAATATATTTTCTTTAATTATTTAATTCATGTTTTCTTTAAAACTTTCTCCATATTTTGAATGGCTATTTTTAAATCTTCCTCTACGAAATCCAACACCTAAATCATTTTGGGGTTGCTTTTTTTATTAACTGCTTTTGTTTTGTTTTGTTTTTTACAATGGGTCATATTTTTCTATTTCATTATCTAGTGTTTTTATACTATATTGACCTTTGTGATTCATATGTTGTACAGGACCTTGATTCTTTTATCTTCCTCTGGAGAGTATTGATTTTTTAAATTGATTTTATAGCGAGGAAAGGGGGAGAGAGAAAGAAACATTAACTAGCTGCCTCCAGCACATGCCCTGAATGGGGATCCGATCTGCAACCTGGATATGTACCCTGACCAGGAATTGAACCCGCTACCCTTGGGTGTACAAGATGATGCTCCAACCAATTGAGCCACACTTGCCTGGGCTGAATTGTATTGATTTTTTTTATCTTGTCAGGAGTTCAATTACTGTCTAACCATCAGGAATTTAGATAGGTGTGGTTGTACACTTCTTTAATGCAGATTTAAAAAACAACAACGAGGTGTTCTTTAAGCCCTAATAAAATGGAAGAACTCCACCTCTAAATTCTTTTTACAGAGAATTTTCCAAGGCTTTGATTTTAGGCTTTGTTAATGTGTGGGGTCAGCAAGCTACATAAACAAGCTACACCAAGCCAAAAATAGGTTGTTGTTATTTTTCAAAAACACTCCTTAAAAAAAAAGTGAGATGAAGAAAGAAGACGAGAAGGAGTGAGAGAGATTGTATGGTGCAAAAAGCCTAAAATATTTATTGCTCAGCCCTTTACAGAAAAAGGATATGGTCCTTCCTCCTAAGACATAGCCTTTCTAAGATATCTAAGCTAGATGCTAGGATAATCAGCTTAGTGTTAAGCAGATGGTGCTCTCTGACCTGCCAGAACTCCAAAGCCCTCCAGCTCTTAAAGACCTTTAGTATCCCTGCTCTGCTTGCAATCCCGCAGCAGCCACACTCTGGTAAGCCATTGGTTGTTTTATCCTATACACTTGCATCCCAGCTGTCAGTCAAGGACCTGCAGGGGATGATCACATAGACTCAGAGGCCCCTCTGCACTCTAGTCTGATAACCTGGTGCACAGATTCTAGGCACTTTAGTTATTCTAAACTCTGATCTCTGTCTCTTTACTTCACCTGGACTACCGTGTTTTCTTTGGATTCCAGCTCTCACATGTACCTGGAACACAGTAAACAGTCAAGAGGTGATAGTTATTTTAACTAATAATTTATTAGTCTTAAAACAACACTATGAGTTAGATATGTCTACCTCCATTTACAGATGGGTCAACAGATGCTCAGGGAGTTTAAGTTACTTTCCATAAGTCACAGGAAATGGCTCTTTTCATTTAAGTGTATGAGATAATATGTGTGGGATAAATGAAAGGCCTGCAGTACATTTTAATTTATATTGATGGAGGTGAGGCTTTCTCATATACTTAAAATCATTTCCATGCTGATTATGTCATAGCATTCTATAGACATTCCAAAACAGAACATTTTCAACGTCTGATGCAGCTGAACATATTAACCTTTGTAGCATTTAATTATTGGAATAATCACTATAATTGAGTTTGCTAAATAAAGGCTAAGTGTCTAAATAAGTATATAACTATATATAGCCCCATTGAATCTATACTAATAAAAGGGTAATATGCTAATTAGACCGGGAGACCTTCCGGGAGACCTTCCGGATGTCCTTCTGGACAAAGCCATGGTAGCGGGGCTGAGGCAGAGGCGGTTAGGGGTGATCAGGCCAGGAGGGGAGGGCAATTGGGGGTGATTAGGCTGG
>NW_005370332.1:352094-352616 GCF_000412655.1 Myotis brandtii
GGCTAGCGGGGGGGCAGTTGTGGTCAAGAAGGCCAGCAGGGGGCAGTTGAGAGTGAGCAGGCCAGTAAGGGGGGGCAGTTGGGGGCGAGCAGGCCGGGATGCAGAGTGGTTAGGGGCAATCAGGCAGGCAGACAGGCAGGCAGGTGAGTGGTTAGGAGACAGTGGTCCTGGATTGCAGTCGGACATCCCCCAAGGGGTCCCAGATTGGAGAGGGTGCAGGCTGGGATGAGGGACACCACCCCCCCACCCTGCACGAATTTCGTGCACCAGGCCACTAGTATTTAATAAAGTGGAAGTTATACAATAGTTTATTTTCAGAAAAAAAAATGCTTAATTGAGTGACAGGTGAACAGAAGAAAAGAAAAACTGGGAAAATATTTTACATCTATGAAGAATCATTTTGAAAAAATAAAATATAATCCTATCTAATAAAAGAGAAACATGGTAATTAGCGTACGACCGCTACCCTTCCCATTGGCTAATCAGGGCGATATGCAAATTAACTGCCAGCCAAGATGGCAG
>NW_005370332.1:353795-363307 GCF_000412655.1 Myotis brandtii
AAATTTTTGTGCACCTGGCCTCTAGTATCCAATAAATGTGAATTGAATAATTTACTATATTCTAGAGAAAACACATCAGTGGTATTCTCAAAAAGATACTGCTATTATATTTACCAAAGTTTAAGATTTGGCATTCAGCTAGCTTTTATTATGACAAAATCAAACTTATAAATACATGCGTAATTTTTTATGTTTGAATATGTAAATGTATTTAGGATAGGGAGGAGTTAGGAGTTTATTTTGGTGGTCAGGGTGTAATGGTATTGTGATTCAAATTAATTGCATCTTTTTTTTAAATATATTTTATTGATTTTTTACAGAAAGGAAGGGAGAGGGATAGAGAGTTAGAAACATCGATGAGAGAGAAACATCGATCAGCTGCCTCCTGCACACTCCCCACTGGGTATGTGCCCGCAACCAAGGTACATGCCCTTGACCGGAATCGAACCTGGGACCCCTCAGTCCACAGGCCGACGCTCTATCCACTGAGCCAAACCGGTTAGGGCCAAATTAATTGCATCTTAAAAAAAATAATTGTTTGGTGTCATTTAAATAGTACCATATAATTAAGTTGCTTTGAATCCCTGCTGGACCTAAAAGGACTTTCTTTAAAGTTGAAATAAAAGAAAGAAATAAGAGCTCAGTTTAACAGAAGCCTTTGGCAACCAAGAAATGAATCTGTCCCCCAAACTACCCCTACATCTCTCAATTATTTATTTATTTTTATTTTGTTTTTCAATTACCTATTACATTCAGTATTATTTTATATTAATTTTGGGTGTACAGTATAGTGGTTAGACAATCATACACTTTAAAAAAGTGTCCCCCCTGATATTTCCAATAACCACCTGGCACTATATATAGTTATAGCAATATTATTGACTTTATTCCATAGGCTGTACTTTACATCCCTGTGACTATTTTGTAAATACCAAATTGTACTTCTGGCAACCATCAGTCCATTCTCTGTATTTATGAATGTGTTACAATTTTGTTTGCTCATTTATTTTGTTCTTTAGATTCCACAAATAAGTGAAATCATATGACATTTGTCTTTCTCTGTCTGGCTTATTTCACTTAGCATAATACCCACCAGTCCATCCATGCTGTCGCAAATGGTAAGATTTCAGCAATTAATTGTTTTTTAATTAGTTTTAATCTATCTGGAGTTAGAGTATTTGAAATATAATGTTTTTTAAATATATCATACACTCTTGCATTGCCAATGAATCAATGAGACCTATAAATGTTGACATAAGATTAATGCTATACAGATAGACTAGTTATATAAGACAGGGGGATAAAGAGGGATTTTACTGACACCTGAGATTTTAGTCATGATGCTAACTAACTTCAGAGCTATTAATTTAGGTATAACATCTGAAGGGACCAGATGTTTTCTGAGATCTTTGACTTCTTGTGAATAAAGTTTATGTTCCAAAGGCCTATTTTATCCAGTTCCTTGGAAACTGCATAGTTAATAGGGGTGTAATAATTTAAGAAATCTAAGATCAGGTAATTTGTGTTGGCTTGTTCTCATCAGACAGAGGACTGATGTCATTTGTGTAGGTTAGATTTCTCACAGATCTATTACACTTACTGCATTTCTGCCAATCAGATTTCCATATAATACAGACTAAACTGTGGGGAAGGGTTTTCTATTGGCACCAAAGTTGCTGTCCCATACAGTGCAGTGCCATGCCATTTAGGAATGGTCAATGCTTAGAGATTAACTTGCCAGCAATGACAAGCACATCATTTTTATGGCTTCAAAGGTAAATCTCTATATCTTCACTATTCTTAACCTTGCTTAAGTCACATATTTCTTTGAAAATCTAAGAGCTATGTATCACTTCCCCAGAGAAATAAATGTATAAATGGACATACATAACATTGTATAGATAATTTTAGGGCATTTACATACTCCATTAATCCCATCATGAAACTAAGACACCATATTAAAAAGCCCTGGTTTAGAATTAAGTGTTAGCCGGAGGATAGAGGAATTAAAACTAAAGACCACTCTGAAAGGGTGTTTTGTTTCATTTTTAAACTTGAGACCAGAAAGTTTGCTAAGAGGTGGCAAATCTCTATCATACAATATTTATTTTCCTCATGGGATTGCACAAAAGCAACTGTCAGTTTGATTTCTCAGTACCCAGGGACCAGGCCCTATGCTCTTGTTATATAGAGATAAATGTCCAAGAAGAAATGCAGTGTGTTGTATAACACTGTTGGGAGAAGCAATCCACCATGGCCCCTGAGCATTTTTATATATTCCACATACATCCACCGAGCGTGTGTACCAAAATGCAAGGTCCTCACCACTTTACCTGGACCGTATCTTAAGGTTGTGTTTGCAGAAAGAAACCCTGAAGGATGAGGTGCTACCTACTTCCAAATAAAGAACAGGTTTGTTTCTGCTTTCTAGAAAATTGTTAAATCTTCTAAGCTTAATGCTACTCTTATAACACAACCCACTGCATGTATAAGAATCAATCATGGGCCCTTTGGGTTGCCCCAGTGGAACATGGGTGGCATGGGGATACTACAGAAACCAACGTGACTCCTCTTGCTGTGAGAAATAAAGAGTCCTTTGTTTCTAACCCAGGTATTCTCTCATCTTGTTAGCTTGCAAATACTGTGAATCAGGCTTTGCACAGTTTGCGACACAAACATTCCCAAAACTTGGTGGTTAAAAAGAAGAACCCTTTGTTAAAGCTCGTGTTTTTGTGTTGTGTGTGTGTGTGTGTGTGTGTGTGTGTGTGTTAGGAATTCCAGAATTGTTTGGCTGAGTGATTTACCTGTTTCCCCATGGTGTTACCTGGGGTCACTCAGTGACATTCATCTGACAGATGGGCAGGCCTAGAGGATCCAAGACACATTCATTCACGTGCCTGACGCCTTGACAATGGCATCTAGAAGATTGAATTCTGCGGGACTGTCTCTCACATGGTCCCAGGCTTTCTTCACATGATCTCTCTAGCAAAGCACTCACAGATTTCTCACACAGTGGCTCAGGGCTTCCGGAGCAAATGTTCTCAGAAACCTAAGTGAAAGGTGCAATCCATCTTCTGACCTAAGTTCAGAAGTTCCAGAATTTCACTTCGGCCAAGTTCTATTAGTCAAGCCAGCTGATTATTCAAGAGAAGGGAAATTAGGCCCTAAATCTCAATGAGAATAGTGTTACAAAATCAGCAGTTGTTTTTTTTTTTAATATATTTTTATTGATTTCAGACAGGGGAAGGGAGATGGATAGAGAGATAGAAATGTTGATGAGAGAAACATCGATCGATTGCCTCCTCGAACCGTGACCTGGTTCATGGGTCGATGCTCAACCATTGAGCCATACCCCCTGGGCTCGGCAGTTATTTTTAAACTGCCACAATAGTTACTCAATTAGAATTACTTTTTTTTTTTTTTTCTGAACCTCTGAGCTTATCACATGTTTCCAAATAGATACTTGGCTTATCATTATAACAATTTTTGCTATATGATTTGCTTATGAATAGATAGCCTGACACTATAAATGTATTTGTACACTCTGCCTTTAAAATATTTTACTGGGGACTTAAGCCTGGATGTTCAGAGAGATAAAAGAAGTATCTGAACCTTTAATACTACTGATCCCTCTAATATGAGTCATTTTGTCCTTAACAATTTTCGTCAGATACAAGCACACTCTGTTTACACTGTTAATTGAGAGGAAATTATCTATTGTTAATTAAACATAGCATTTCACTCTTTTTGAGGAGTTTGGCTATGAAATGAAAGAGTTCAGTAAAAATCACGTGAAATATTTAGAACTAAATATATAAGCATAGTGGGTAGAGCTTGGTATTGAAATGGCATCTTGTTTGTTGTTTTTTTTGTCCTGAGAATTAAATTTTACCACATTTAAAACATCCAATTAATTTTAAAATAAGACAGTGCCTGGCTGGTGTTGCTCAGTGGTTGAGCATGGACCCATGAACCAGGAGATCATGGTTTGATTCCCGGTCAGGGCACATGCCCGGGTTGTGGGCTCAATCCCCAGTGGGGGGTGTGCAGGAGGCAGCTGATCAATGATTCCAATCATTGATGTTTCTGTCTCTCTCTTCTTCTCCCTTTCTCTCTCTGAAATCAATAAAAACAAACAAACATAAAAATAAAGCAGTAACTTTTTATTTCATGAAGAATGATAGAACTATTATATCTATTATATTTGGATTTTTGTGGTTAAATGATTATTACTCTGGTAGGTATTTGTTTTTATTTTTTCTGACTCTTAAATGTAGTTGTACTCAATAGAAGTCAGTGCTAATATGTAGATTTAAAAGAGCTAAAGTGTTTGCTTTAAAATGCTTAAGGTTGGAAAATGTTATTAAATGATTCAGTATAATATTATCAGATGTTTAATCAGGAAAGAATATCAGTTTAGGCAATAAAATAAACCTGAAACATTCCCAGGTCTATAATATTACAACTAACAAAAAGACCTCATAAAAAGTAAAAAATTACTAACTAAAGCATTAAGAATTTAGTTTAACAGAAAGTACTTTAAAAATGATGGTTACCTCAAAACACAAGAGTTAAAATATTAAAGCAAAAGTAACTCTAAAATACTAAGAAAAAAGCAGAAAAGTTAGAGGCTCAATATTAGAATGTCCTAAATATTAAAATAAAACCTATTATAACACGAAAATGCAATAAGTATGGAAAAGATCACAAAACTCTAAAAATCAGTCTCTTTATACCAGTGGTTCTCAACCAGGACATTTACACTTGAGGCACACTGTCAGCACATTACGCAGAGTTATTTATACACATTTATTTTTTTTATTGATTTCAGAGAGGAAGGGAAAGGGAGAGAGACATAGAAACATCAATGATGAGAGAGAATCACTGATCAGCTGCCTCCTCAAGACCCCTACGGGGGATAGAGCCCACAACCCCAGCATGTGCCTTTAACCAGAATCAACCCTAGGACCCTTTAGTCCGCAGGCCGACACTCTATCCACTGAGCCAAACCGGCTAGGGCTATACACTTTTTACAGTGCCCTGAGTATAATTTCATGCATTTCTTTTTTGCTCAAGAAGATCTGTCACAATGAAAGTTAGTGTTATTAAGAAAAACCTAAATTCCTCTCTACTGCAAAGAAACAAAACAATCATTGGTATTTTAATTTCACAAGTAAAAAAATTCTGTTCTTTTTTTCTCCAGAATATTTTTCCAAAAATTTTTGCCTCACATAGTCCCAGTCATTCTTAAGGTTTCAGCCAAGAGTCACTTCCTCAAAAAGGCCTTTCCTAAATACTACCCACTGACATGCAATTTAAATGTGTATGTTTCTATTACTCTCTCATATCATTAGGCATCTTTTCTTTATACCACTCAGCACAATTTATAATCAAGCATATGTTCATCTTTTATTGTTGTTTCCCCCCTACCTCTAAAATGTAAACTCCTTTAAAGCAGGGACTTTGTCTTGTTATATTTCTACCCCAATTCTTTGAACAGTGCCTACCTGGCATATGATAGGCTCACGATAAATGTGGAAGAAATGAATGAACGAATTTACAAGCATTTCAATATACTGCAGTTGACTACTAATATTATTCAACTGGAAAGTTTCCAAGAATCAAATCATGACACAGAGATAGATTAAACTAGAAGATACGGGGGCATCCTCTCATTTTGTTAAAAGATTGAATCACCTGGTATTATCCTTTGTGTTTTAAAAAGACATGTTTCCATGATTTCTAGAATTGGGGAAGATAGAACATGGAGAATTATGCACTGACTTTTAAATGCTTCTTCCCAGAAGTGACACTTCTAATGGCCTGAAGATCACATTGGCATATCTAACTTTGAGGGGGTATGTGCTTGAAAGTAAAGGAGAACCAAAAATCTTTGGGAGCATTAATATCTGTCACATAACACAATGCGCAAGACAGGCTTAATGACATGATTAGATGCCAGTTGAAAGCTATGTATGAAAGCCTATGTTCTTACAGGCTTATGAAACACAAAAATTACTTGGTTGACTTCACTGTTCCTTTCCCTTACTATCTCAGAGCTTATGAGAAAAGCAGTGGGAAAGGTATGTAATAGGATTATACAGTCATGTACTCCTTAATGTTGGAAATATGCTATATATATTAGAGGCCCGGTGCACGGATTAATGGATTCATACACCAGTGGGGTTCCTCTGCCTGGCCTGCAGGGATCAGGCTGAAACTGGCTCTCTGAAATCCCCCAAGGAGTCCCGGATTGTGAGAGGGTTCAAGCCAGGCCGAGGGACCCCACTGGTGCACGATCGGGGCCAGGGAGGAACCACGAGAGGGCTCCAGGACATGTCCGGCCCTTCTCACCCAGTCCTGGTCGGGGCCAATCAGGGCCGATCAGGGCCGTATTGCCCAGTCCCAATTGAGGCTGATTGGGAGGGACTGTGGGAGGTTGGCTGGCTGGGGAGGGACCGCGGGAGGGCTCCAGGGCATGTCCATCCTGTCTCACCAAGTCCCGATTGGCCAGAACCCAGCAGCAAGCTAATCTGCCCCCTGGTGGTCAGTGTACATCATAGCGACTGGTTGAATGGTGAACCAATGGTTGGGCACTTAGCATATTAGGCTTTTATTATATGGGATATTTTTATTGATTTCAGAGAGGAATGGAGAGGGGGAGAGAGACAGAAACATCAACGATGAAAGAGAGTCATTGATCGGCTGCCTCCTGCATGCCCCACACTGGGGACTGAGCCTGCAACCCAGGCATATGCCCTGACCGGGAATCGAACCCTGACCTCCTGGTTTATAGTCGATGCTCAACCACTGAGCCATGCCAGCTGGGCAGGAGATATGTTCTGAGAAACGCATTGTTAGGCAATTGCATTGTCATGTCAACATCATAGAGGGCACTTATACAAACATAGATAGTATAGCTTACTACTCATGAAGACTATGTGGTATAGCCTATTGCTCCTAGGCAACAAGCCTGTACAGAATATTACTGTACAAAACAACAGGAATTAAGTCAAGCACAAGAGAAAATGATGAAATCAATAGGCTTGGTAAACACTAGATCTAAGAGGCTGCTACCAGTGTAACACAGCATACTGTTTTACAGTAAACCTTTTTACATAAGTAGAAAAAGTACACTCTAAAATAACAAAAAATCCCCCAGCTGGTGTGGTTGAGCATTGACCTAGGAACCAACAGGTCACGGTTCAATTCCTGGTCTGGGTACATGCCTGGGTTATAGGCTCAATCCCCAGTGGGGTGCCTGCAGGAGGCAGCTGATCAATGATGTTTCTCTTTCATTGATGTTTCTATCTCTCTATCCTTCTCTCTATCCTTCTCTCTCTCTCTCTCTCTCTCTCTCTCTCTCTCTCTCTCTCAAAATCATTAAAAACATATTTAAAAAAATAAAAATTATAGTATAGTAAATATGTAAACTCATAATTCTCAATCAATACTAGTTCCTTTTTTAAAAATCCAAAATGTGTTTATTGGGATGGTTCCCCACTCATCTTGATTTGAGGTGCGTTTAGTGCCTTGCTTTTCCTCCTGTAGTGGCTGACAGAGGACAGTGGAGCAACCAACACACAAAATTACCGTTTGTGCAGGTCTAAGGCGGTGGTGACTTTATAGCATCCTGGGCATTTCACATCCATGAAGTAGGCATTGGGACTCTGCACCAAGTGCTTCTTCTTGTGTTTCCTCTTCTCTTCTGGAGAGGGATGGATATCTTTAGGGAGAGGCATCTGGTCACGGGGAGGTCGACACCCCAGAAAGGCAATACTAGTTCCTTTTAATAAAGTATGAAGGGGGTATAATCTAGACATTAATCCTCTCCTTTTGGGACAACTAGACCCACTTGATAATAGGAAAGTTTTGTGAAATTTAAAATACATTACTCTTCATTGGTCTACATCAAGCATGTCAAACTCAAAGGCTAACACAGCCCAAATAAACGAGGCATGAGGCCCATGAGCCGCAAGTTTGACATGCTTGTTCGACATATTAGCACAGGGTAAATATACATTTAAAGAAATGAAATATTTGAAGTACTCAGAAAATTCTTAATAGATAACAAGCATTCTAATATTAACTTATTTTCCATGTTGTTAGGGCCTGAATGTATTGCCCAAAAATTCATATGTTGGCCTTTGGGAAGTAATTAAATTTAGAAAAAAATATGAGGGTGGTGCCTTCATGATGGGACTAGTGTCCGTATAAGAAGAGGAAGAGATTTGAGAGCTGGCATGCTCACTGACACTCTTTCTTGCACTCTTTCTCTCCCCTCAAGTGAACACACAAAAAAATAGATCAGCCCTAGCTGGTTTGGCTCAGTAGATAGAGTGTCGACCCACAGACTGAAGGGACCCGGGTTTGATTCTGGTCAAGGGCATGTACGTCAGTTGCAGGCTTGATCCCCTGCCCATGTCTGGGCATGTGTGGGAGGCAACCAATCGATGTGTCTCTCTCACATCAATGTTTCTCTCTCTGTCTCTCCCCCTTCCTTTTACTCTCTCGAAAAATATCCTCGGGTGAGGATTAACAAAGAGAGAGAGAGAGAGAGAGAGAGAACATATCTGTGTCCAACTTGGGTTTGGCAATGAGAAAGGCCTTGTGAGCACGCAGTGAGATGGCAGCACTCTGTAAGCCAGAAAGAGTGCCCTCAAGTATAACTGAATTTTTTGGCACCATGATCTCAACTTCCCAACCTCTAGAACTCTGAGAAATAAATATCTGTTGTTTAAACCACCCAATCTATGGTATTTTGTTATAGCAGCCCTAGCTGTCTGAGACATGTATATAAAATAATATTTTTGAAAGAGCACTTATCCAACCTTGAAGAGAATTTTGGAAGACATTCTCACATTTTTAAAAAGTTATAATTGTCAATTGTTCCTCACCAAGGCTATGCAAAGGTGCCTAGGGCAAATTAGTAAATTAAAAATCTAATGATATACTTAAAATATCCATCTTAGTGCCTAGTATATAATAAATGATTAATAAATATTAATCCCCTACCCTTGTCTATACAGGAATTTGCATGCAAAAAAGAAACTCCACTTATGGAGCTTACTGGATTTATATGCAAATACAGAATGGAAACTGAGCTTTGATTCTGTTTCCTTTTTTCTAAATCACATAATCTTGATAGTAGATATCAGTTTCTCCAAAGGTAGGATATGTGCCAAAAGAATATGATGACTAAAGAAATTCAGCTTTGAGCACAATGATATCAAAACACAGTACAAGAACTATCAAGGGGCAGGGAAGGAATTTGTCTACCTTCCCCAATGCAATCAGGATAGTGCTGTGCTGAATCAAGATAAAAAAGAGGCAATTGTGTATGGCTCAGTGGTTCAGCGTTGACCCAGGAACGAAGAGGTCACCAGTTCGATTCCCAATGGGGCACATGTCCTGGTTGTGGGCTCAGTCCCCCGTAGGGGTCGTGCAGGAGGCAGCCAATTGATGTTTCTATATCTCTAGCCCTCTCCCTTCCTCTCTCTCTAAACTCAATA
>NW_005370332.1:363473-365006 GCF_000412655.1 Myotis brandtii
TTTTAAAGCAAAAAGGAAGAGACAAAATAGAATGATTCAAAGTACAAATAACATGTTCATAATAGAACACTATGTAGCTAATATTAGAATGGTGTACAATAAATTAAAGCAGAAATGTACACTGTATCTAAAGCAGTTTTTTAAGAAAATTTTTATATGTTTTCATTGATTTTATGGTTTGTTTTGTTTTTTTCTTAGAAAGCGTGGATGAAAGAGGGAAAGACAGAGAGAAACATCCATGTGAGAGAAACACGTAGATTAGTTGCCTCCTGCACAAGGCCTGGGCCAGGGAGGAGCCTACAACCGAGCTACATGCCCTTGATGGGAATTGAACCTGGGACCCTTCAGTGCGGAGGCTGACACTGTATCCACTGAGCCAAACCGGCAAGGCTGATGTTGTTATTGATTTTTAGAGAGAGAGGAAGGGAAAGGAAGAGAAAAACATTGATGTGAGAGAGAAACACCAATAGGCTGCCTTCCACACACACTTCAATCAGGAATAGAAGTGGCAACCTTTCCATGCATGGGATGATGCTCAATCAACTGAGCCACACTGGCCAGGATAAAGTCTTTTTTATTTTAATCAATGACAATCTGGAGTGAAATTCTTGAACTGTAAGGCTCTGTGCCGGGGTTCTTGTCCCAGCATCAAGAAGGGTTCAGGAATCTGGAGAAGGCTGTGCGTAGATGTTAAATAAGAGTCCGGAGACGAGATATAATTTTGAAAGGCATTTGGGGATCAGAGGAGCTTAGCTAAAGGAGCTTACTTCTAAGGTCTTATGTCTAAGGTCTTAGGTTCTCCTCGCCCCCAGGATCCCATGCTTTTTATTAACACAATTTGTCCTGAGGCGAGGCAGAGATATACACTTAAAGGGTATACAGAAACATTGTCAGGATGGGGGAATTAGCCTACGGCTGTTCAGGTGTTTGGCCAGTAGGAGGCAATAACATGTAGATTAAGATGCCTTTTAGCTGTCTGGCAGCCAAGAATCAATTTAATATATCCTATTCAGGTTTGGGGAAATGCCTTCAGCCATTCCCAGATGCAGCCCTGCTGTCATGCTGGAATTGGTCTCCAGCATCTCTGCTCTTTATAATTATATTTAAGTATTTTTATCAGTGACTTATTTGGATGAAGACATAGTGATAACATGCTCATAGAATATGCAGATAAAACATAGCTGGGAGTAAGAACCTCTAGGTTGAATAGTAGAGTCAGAATCCTCAAATGTCTTGCCAGCTAGAATAATGCCCTGAGTCCATCATGGGGATATATAACAAGGATAAGGTGGGGATGGGTGGCAATAATAATCCTATCTAATAAAAGAGAAACATGGTAATTAGCCATACATCCACTACCCTTCCCATTGGCTAATCAGGGCGATATGCAAATTAACTGCCAGCCAAGATGGCGGCCAGCAGCCATGCACTGAAGCGAACAGGGAGGCTTGCTTGCTCCAGTGACGGCGGACTCCAACGTTCCCCGCCTGACTTGCCGGCCTCTCAGCTGCAACTCTAAGCAACTATGTTGCA
>NW_005370332.1:365398-389246 GCF_000412655.1 Myotis brandtii
CCCCAACTCCCCAATCGGCCCTGCTCTGAGCCCGACCAGGGGCTGCACCTAGGGATTGGGCCTGCCCTCTGCCACCCGGGAGCAGGCCTAAGCCAGCAGGTCATTATCTCCTGAGGGGTCCCAGACTGCGAGAGGGCACAGGATGGGCTGAGGGACCAAGTGCACAAATTTTTGTGCACCAGGCCTCTAGTCCTATATAATAAAAGGCTAATATGCAAATCGACCGAATGGCAAAACAACCGGTCACTATGACACGCACTGACCACCAGGGGAAGACACTCAACACAGGAGCTTCCCCCTGGTGGTCAATGCGCTCCCACAAGGGGAGCACAGCTCAGCCAGAAGCTGGGCTCATGGCTGGTGAGTGCAGCGGCGGTGGTGGGAGGCTCTCTCGCCTCTGTAGCAGCGCTAAGGATGTCCTAAGCCATTAGTCAGACATCCTCTGAGGGCTCCTGGACTGCGAGAAGGTGTAGGCCAGGCTGAGGGACCCCCAGGAGTGTACAAATTTCATGCACCGGGCCTCTAGTTTCAATATAAATCAAAAGGTGGTTGTGACTACCAAAAATTCAAGATCGTGGGCTATAATAACAGTAATATTTTATTTAGAATTCTGGATGGGTCCCTAATTAGTTAAAATACTGTGTCTCTTCTGAGAACCACATTCCAAAAGAAAATAAACAAAATGCATTGTGTTGAGAGAAAAGTAAATAGAATGATAAAGTTGATTTCTATCAGTTGGTGAGACCAGGCTGAAGATGTTATTCTTTTCCTAAGAAATCCTGGGAAAGGGCTATGGCAGGGGATTGCATGACACTCATCCTCAATATTTTCAACAAAGATAGCATGGTATAGTAAGAAAGTAGGTTGTAGAGTCACACTATTTGAGTTGAAATCCCAACTCTGCCACTACACAAATTTGTGACCTTGATCAAATTGCTTCAACTCTCTTTAAGTATCATTTTCTTCTTCTGTAAAATTTTGATAAGAATAGCAGCTATCCTTTAGAACTGTTATGAAGTTTTGCTAAATTAGTCTCTGTAAAGCACACAAAACAATGCCTAATAAGTATCAACCGTTTGATAAATGTTTGTAAAGTATTTAAAATAAACCACAAACAAGTTTTGTCAGGGCTAAATGACTTGAGGTATATATGGAACTTGTTGGGCCTGATGAATAGTAAAGACCTCACATCTGATAGCTGGTATTATTTTTTTTCAAGGACTGTATTGTGAAAGTGGAATTAGAGTTGACCTCCAAAAAAGTGTTCTAGGAAAAGAGCAAAGATATATAAGGAGTTGTAATTACATCACAATAGACAAAGGGACTCTTTAATAGAGCTCTCCAGAATGTGAGGGGAACATAGAGAACCTGGACTCTAGATTCAGATGTTGAGTTCAAATACACCTGTATCCTTGGCAAGTTGCTTTTTTGAGCTTTGATTTCCTCACCTGTAAAATGGGTAAGCATTGGAGGTAGTATGAGAATTAAATGAGAAAATGGTAAGGGATCCCTTGTCTGACTTATTCCTCGGCTATATCCCTAGTACCTAGAAAAGTGTCTGGAATTTATTAGGCACTCAATAAATATTTCTTGAGTGGATTTATTGAATGAAAGTGCTACAGCAAATGTCAGTTACCATCCTAATTCCCTGCCAAAGTGGAATCTCCACATTTACCTCAGAGAAACAGTTGAACAAGCATAAAAGTGAAATAGGCAGGTTTGGGGAATTTTTAACATTATGGGGGTCCATGGAAAAAACACAGGGCTACAGAGTTTCAAAAGTGTACATTTCCATAAGAGAAGGGAGCAGGGAGCCAGCAGAAGTTACATTTCCATAAGACAAGGGAGTTGGGAGAGGCAGCAGTTATATTTCCATAAGACAAGGGAACTGGGAGTAGCAAAAGGTCTATATTTACAAAATAAAGAAGGAGGAAGAAAGCCAAGAGGGAATAGGAGAACAATGAGGGAGGAGGGCCTCATATGTCCCCTGTGAGGTTTGACCTTTGAGCTCAGGAGTTACTATACTGACCAAATCAAAGGGGAATAGCTACTAATTGGAGGGGATATCAAGGCACAAAAAACTGCAGCCTTTATAAACCGTGGAAAAAGGAACTTGGTGGAACTCTTTCCCCCTCCGCAAGTGGGAGTCTGTGCTGTGAGATTCTTTCTCCTTCCCCATGTGGGAGTCTGCACTTGTTCTTCAATAAATTTCCAACTTTACTATACCATCTTCGTTTCGTGGTTTCATTCTTTGACAGACAAGCCATCCTGCCCAGGGGAACACCGCGTGTTCCAGTCCAAAATTCCCATATCAAAAGGAGACATGAAAAAGAATATTTGTTGCACTGTTTATAATAGTGAAAAATAAAAATAGGGAAAACCACAAAAGGGGGATGCCAAAATAAATTGGGTTTCATGTTATGGATAACTGTGCAGCAGTTCAAAAGAATGAAGCAAGTCTATATACCATATAAATTTTTTCAAGTTATATTATTTAATAAAAATAGCAAGGAAGCCCTAGCCGATTTGGCTCAGTGGATGGAGTATCGGCCTGCGGACAGAAGGGTCACTGGTTCAGTTCCAGTCAAGGGCATATGCCTGGGTTGCAGGCTTCATCCCCAGTGGGGGGCATGTGGGAGGCAGCTGATCAATGATTTTTTCTCATCATTGATGTTTCTACCCCTCTCTCCCTCTGCCTTCCTGTCTGAAATCAAATAAAAATATATTTTAAAAAAAACTAAAAAAAAAAAAAAAAGCAAGGAAGCCCAGCAGGTGTGGCCCAGTGTGGCTCAGTGGTTGAGCGTCGACCTAAGAACCAGGAGGTCACAGCTCGATTCCCGGTCAGGGCACATGCCTGTGTTGTGGACTCAATCCCCAGTGGGGGGTATGAAGGAGGCAGCTGATCAATGATTCTCTCTCATCATTGATGTTTCTATCTCTCTCTCTCTCTCTTCTTCTCTGAAATAATTTAAAAAATATATTTTTTACAATAGCAAAGAAAAATTAATATCATGTGTTTTATGACAACTTAAATATGATGATTTATATAGTAAAAGTCCAAAAAGAAAACTAAAAGAGTGATTACCTCTGTAAAGTGTACTGAAATGGCATGGAGGATGGGGCATGCCTGAAGGGGTTTTAGCCTTATCTTTGAAGTTCTGATAATTTTTGAAAGCTCTGCCTCCAAGATGCTTAGGTATCAGTGATTGAACATGATTATGCAGGTCAGAAAAATACTTGATAGGGAAGTTATAGAGAGGAATCAGCACTAAATGATTTTAGAGTTCTTCCTTACTCTGAGTTTATGATTCCAAAATTCAAATTCACAGGTAAATAACAGCCCATGCAGATTAAAGTTCATTTCTGAGATGGAGTCTTTGTAAATCAAGGGGGGTCATGAACTCATCTCCTTTTTTCTCCTCAATATCCCTTTCCTCCAAGGCCATCAGAGAAGACTTATGTGGTACAACAGTTTAGAAACTAACACCTTGAATGTTCTCTGGGAATTTGAATAGATTGAAAGTGCCTGAGGGAATGTGTTTTCTGAATGGTTTCTGATAAGCCATTCAAAGAAAAGAGAAACAGTCCTTCAAATGACTCTTTCTATACAAAGTTTTCCCCTGATGAAACACTTATTTGCAGATATTATTCTTAAACTTTCAAGGAAGGACTCAGGAATAAAGAATTAAAAGGACAAAAGAACAGAAAAATAGACTATTATATGCAAAGGACCTGGAAGTCACCCTGGGAACTGACATGAGGGCAATGTGTCCCCGTGCCCCACTAGATTTAAGGAGTTTATTTTACAACTAGAGGGAAAATGTGAACAAAGTTCAAAATTTCTCTATACAGACAACATTTTTCATGGTCATGCTTTACTGCATTTAATGACTTTTTAAATGTGTGAAACAAACAAGGCAACAAACAAAATGGTGATACTTCTTTGCCGAAAAAAGACAAAGGTCTAAGTGCATTAAAGAACTGCTCATTTTGGTGGCTACAATGCAGTTTTTGAAATCTCATTGTCATTTTAGTAGGAAAGCTGGGGAAAATGTTTCACAATTTCAAACTGCTTCAGTCACTATTCCCAAGGCCAAACGTTAGGGTAGGAAGGCTGTCTTGGAGTTATGTTCCTGCTATACAATAGTTGAAATTCTCAAACTCTAAAACCTCCTCAGAATTAAGCAGATTCCAAGGGCTGAGAAAAAATAAATAAAAAAAGAGCTGAATAAAGGAAGTGAGCCTAACCAGCAAAAGGGAAAAGAGGTGGGCAGTCTGTAGAATTTCAGGTCTTTTCAATAGTGCTGAATGCCAGTAGGAAACAATCTAATAGGAAGTTGTCTATAATAAACGTGAACTGAAGATTTTCTAAGCAGATGATTAATTTTTTGGGGGGAGGGCATTATTTGAGGCTGTACAGGTCTAGACTTGAATTGGATAATGTATAAGAAAAATACAATTTGCGAGGGAAGTTAAGTTTGTTTTCTATTTGACATGTCACAGGACTGATTAGCCCTTATTTTATGGAAAAGCAGAAAATGAGAAACTGAAGGTAATGATCATTAGTAAAATGTAATACACATTGGTATTCTGTAACCAGCTGAAATACAGGTGATTAATCATTAAGGCAATCACTTATTCTTTACTATTTTTAGGAATCAAAGATATTTCCATTGTAAGTGCACAAAATGAAAGTACCTATTTAGAAGCAGCTGATTGTTAATCCGTTATAAGCTAAATGAAATACAAATCAGCTGACTTTTAACTCATTTTTACATGAAAAATGTATTGGCTTTTACTATATACGATATGGTAAATTAGAAAAAGCTCTGCATATCTTTAGGTAAATGACTTATTCATATTCAAAATTTAAACTCAAATTTTTAAAAAGAGGGAGTATTAAAGTAGATAGAAAAGTGAAATATGTGAGAATCATAGAAGTGACTCAAAACTAAAAATGAAGCCCTGTAGCTCTGTTAGTTAGAGTGTGGTCCTGATAGGCTAAGGTTGCAGCTTCTACTCTTGGTCAGGGCATATACAGGAGTCAACCAATGAATGCATAAATAAGTGGAACAACAAATCAATCTCTCTCTTTCAAATCAGTAAATACATTTTTTAAAACTAAGAAAGAAAAAATCACTATTGCTAGCCACCAGGAGGAACAAATTAGATGAAGAATTTTGGTGTTGCCTAGAAGAAGTTAAATATTAAAACTTTTAATTCTTGAAATATTTTCACAGGAATTATTGAAAATATTACTGGTAAAATGTAGAAAAGTTTTACTAGTTCCATAGTATGAAGCTATGCTAAGTAACTGGTAAATGAGGAGTCACAATTTCTATATGTGTGTATTTAGGCATGGATTATTTTATTGAATGTTTCTCTTTCACTTATTTTGTTCCCTTCCTGCTCTTATTGTAATAGTGGAAAAAATATATGGGGGCCATCTAGTGGTCAATGCAATATTGTTTTTCCCTTTGGCTTGGAAACATGATTGGTTTTCCAGAATTGTATTCTTTTTGCTGTCACAATAAAAAAGACAAACATGATTTCTTTTATGATGGGAATCTCTTAGTAGATATTTTCTCCATTAAACTGTTTAAATGTTACACTTTACAATTTGTTAACCAGTGGCAAGTGTAGGAATGGGGGTGTTGAACTTGTGAATAATGACAAACACAGTAAATGTCAAGAGATGTCTTTGATTAATCAGTTCAGTATTTCAAAAATTTTATTGCCAAAGGTGCATAGACTTTTTCGTTTTTTCAGGAATAATTTTTGAGTGTGAGTCTAAAATTGCATTTATTACCAATCCAACTGACATTGACTCAGAACTGGTATTCAGCAGGTACTCACCTGAACTGCTGATTTTTTTTTTCCCACTGATAATATGTCTTCTGACTGGTTAGTGCTCATGCTGTTCCTGTAGACCAGTGGTTCTCAACCAGTGGGTCACGACCCCTTTGGGGGTCGAACGACCCTTTCACAGGGGTTGACTAAGACCATTGGAAAACACATATATAATTACATATTGTTTTTGTGATTAATCACTGTGCTTTAATTATGTCCAATTTGTAGCAATGAAATTGGGGGTCACCACAACATGAGGAACTGTATTAAAGGGTCGCGGCATTAGGAAGGTTGAGAACCACTGCTGTAGACTATCTCCTTGTTGAGAGATAGGTGTCAACTGTCTATGTATACAGGCATGTACCTAATTCCTAGAATCAATCAGGCAGATTTCCAAAGGGAATATTGCTGTTTCTGCCTTCCTTTTTAATTCCCAGAAGTAACTAATATTAACAGTGTCTTGTATATCCTTCTTAAAATGTCTATGACTACATAAGCATGATTTTTTATTATACAAAGAATATCACAATACTATCTTGCTTCTTTTCTTCACTTGTATATTTTGAATATACTTTCCTACATGTACATCAAGAGTCAGCTTTTTCTTTTAGAATTGCTGCAAAATAGTCCACGTACAATAATTAATTCAACCAGTTCTCTATTCATAGATATTTAACTTGTTCTTAATATTTAGTTACTGCAAAATGTATACAAGTAGCATCCTTGTACATACTTCCTTATTCACATGTGACAGTAATTCCTAGAAGTGGAAATACTATGTAGTTTTAAATTTTGATTACAAGTAAAATGTTTAAATTGATGGTAGAAAAATATTTGAATGTAGTTAGGTCACTATGATAACATTAGGTGACTTGTGACATTCTACCTGCCATTGTGGATTATATATCTGGTAATGTAGTTAGAACACATACAAAGGGGTGCTATTGAAAGGTTGGTTCCAAGGCTGAAGAAAAACTAATTTTTCTCCCTCAGACTATAAAGGAAACCTGTATTTAAATCTCAGTTAAGTGAAAATCTAAAGTCAGTGAAATCAGGTTGAGTGAAGCTGTCAATGTAGGTGCCATTAGAAGATACGCCTGCATTGACATTTTGCTCTGTAAGCTCTAATATGTGTGGGAAGGCAAACATCCTGGGTATGAATGCTTTATGAATGTCTTTTATAACATAATTTCCATTTGATCTTTAACTCAAAATTATTTCTTAATAAAATTTTATTTGCACTATTGAATTTCAGCTGAATTATGAATGTAAATGATTAAATTCTATTTCATTATTTGTGAGCCAAAGATAATCTTTGAAGATACTAATTTTTAAAAATATCATACTCTCATAAGCTGGGAAGTCTTTTATTTATTGCATAATATCTTCTACAATGTTTTTAAAAAACAATATACATTTGTAATTCCTTAACTAATAAAGACTTTAAAGATAAAAAAAAACAAAAAACATGTACAGAGGTTTACTATTAAAATAGTGATTTTACTACATTAAGAATTTCCATTTCCCCCCCATCATCCAGTAAAGTGAAACATTACTGATACAGAATGTATAAACCAGTGTGAAAGTAAGCATGTCTGTTTTCATTACCACTGTATACCAAGCACCAATTCAGCACTTGAAATATATTTGATAAACACATGTTCAGTTAATACTTCAGCTCATGCTTTGGTTAACTTAAAAGGAGATCTCCAAGTTCTTATATTTTACCTTCATTGCGATAAGTATGCTTTTAATGTGTTGAAATCACCTACCAATTACACCCACCAGAACATCCCCAGCTCAGTTTAAATAAAATCAAATTAGGCCAATATGCAGATGGCAGTAATTTTTAATTGATGAATAATGCAGAGGGAGTGATATCAAATTATTTTCCTCCATCTGTTTTCCTGTCCTTTACTATGCTTCCTTTACTGTGTAATGTGTCATGAATGTTCAGTAACATACTTCTATGAATAAATTATCAGATTATTTAAATTGCTACATTTAATATCAATGGTTATTATATTTGAGAATTTACTATGTGCCAATCACTAGGTAATTTATAACACATATTTCAAAAATAAAAAAATAAAAATACCACCCTGGCCGGTGTGGCTCAGTTGATTGGGCATCATCCTATGCACAGAAAAGTTGCCGGTTCAATTCCTAGTCAGGGCACATGCAGGGTTGTGAGCTCGGTCCAGGTAGGGGGCATGCAGGTTTTTCTCTCTCTCCCTCTCCCTTTCTCTCTCTTTAAAAATCAATAATCTAGTCTTTTAAAAAATACCATTAATTCTCATACCACTTAATCCTCTACAATACCTTATGAGGTGTAGTATTTTACCCCCATTTTAAGGATGAAGTGAATGAGACTTAAGGAGGTAAAATAGCATTCCCAAATTCAGGCATCACAGTTAAATCAGATTAAAACACAAGTCTGTCCAATTCTCTAAGACTGTGGTTTTAATTAATATGCAAAGCCACTTAACCATGTTAAACTAAAAAGGAGGGGGGACAGAGAGAGGAGAGGGAGGAGAGGAGTATTAATAGTATTTTCATTTAAAGATTTAGCTTAGTATACTATAAAATCTTAAGAATGTAATGGAACTAGGCGTTGTTTAAAACCTTTGCTTGTTTGTTTAAAGCTTTTTTACTTTATTTTATAGTAAAATAAAATATGCATTTATTAAGCATTTATTATCAGCATGGCAGTGTTTTAAGCTTTTTTACATATATTATTTAATTTTAACCTCATGGCAACTCTTTAAAGTAGATATTATTACCAACCCCAAGTCTGATATTGAGAAAACTGAGGCACAGAAATTAAATACCTTGGTCAAGGTCATACAACTACTAATTAGTAGTTATAAAACATGACAATCTAGAGTCCAGAGAGTGGATATATAAACTCTATATTTTTATTTCTTTTGAACAATTATAGTTACAATAAATTCCTAAGAATCTTTGGAAGTGAGATTTATATTAACTGGAAGCATTTGTTAGGGTAGAAAAAGCCACCTCTGTGTTAACTGACAAAAATTTTAAAAAGAAAGAAAGAAAATTATCTTGGAAGACCAGAATGTGTGACAGAAGCCAACATATTCTTTCTGTTGGAACATTTGCTTGAGGAGAAATAAAGAGCCAGGTAAGCTATTTGTTCTCTGGTGAGAAAAAAAGAAAAATTGAAATAACCCATGGTTATTTCAGAAAGGTAGTTTGGGGTCTTAAATGGAAAGAACTACTTGCTTTAATTTGCCAATCATTTATTCATTTATTCTTTTGTCAAATATTTATTGAAAGTTTACTATGTACCAGACATTGTGGGGATATCATACCATACCATACCATACCATACCATACCATACCATACCATACCTTACCATACCATACCATACCATACATATTATACTATGCTATACTACATTTAGTGGAAGTAATTCTGCATACCACTCTCAAGTGCATAAAACACTTTGAGTTAAATCATGCCCCATTGGATCTTTAGAACTAGTCTGTGAAGTAGGTTGAACAGGGTACTTTATTATTTTTTTTACATCAATTTGTTGTTCCACTTATTTATGCATTCCCTGGTTTATTCTTATATGTGCCCTGACTGGGGATCAAACCTGCAACCTTGGCATATCAGAACGATGCTCTAAGCAAATGAGCTACCTGGCTAGGACTTGAGCAGGGTACTTTAATCACCATTTCACAGGCAAGGAAACAGAGAAACAATGATGTTGAATGCCTATCCAAGTTTACTGAACTAATAAACATTAGCATCTTACCTCAAGCTTACATCTTTTGTTTCCACTTATCTTTTTTCCACTACCCTAGTCTCCTGTTTTCAAACATTTGCTAAGGAAATGTACTCTTCTAGGTTTGGGGAATGCAAACTGATCTGAGACAGGAGCTCTACTCCCATGAAATTTTTAATGTAATTGGAGAAACAAAATGTCCACTTATAAAGAAAAAGGAACATAATCAGAGGAACTTAGAGGAGGAAAAGGCATTTGAGTGTGCAATGATTTTGGGAATGTGATAGGATTTGAGCTTGTCTTTGAAATAAGGGCAGAATTTAGATACAGGGACAACAGAGTGAGCCATATCCAGGCAGAAAGAAAAGTGTGGGAAAATAATGGAAATGGAAAGATGTATTGCATGTGTTGTAGGATGTGATTTAAGTCAGTTTAGGCTAATGACATATGGATAGCAGCAAAATTCAAGCAAAGAGCAAATCCTAGTTCAAAAATATAGAATTTGTTTTTCTTGTTCATTCATTTGTTGCTTTCAGGTTTATATCCCACATATGAGTGAAATCATATGGTTCTAACTTTTTCTGACTTATTTCGCTTACCATGATATTCTCAAATCCATCCATGTTGTCGCAAATGGCAGGCATTATTTTATCTTTCCTTATGGCTGAGTAGTATTACATAGTATACATGTACCACATCTTCCTTGTCTAATCATCTATCGAAGAACACTTCAGTTGTTTTCCTACAGATGATGTATCATAGAATTGTACACTTGAAACCTATATAATTTTATTAACCAATGTCATCCCAATAAATTTAATTTAAAAATAAAATAAAAAAGGGAAAATATAGAATTATTTGCTACAAAATTATTCTAAACTAATCCCAGTTCAGTAGGCAACAAAAGAATCAACATTGAATAATAGCAACTTCTAGCTTTCTTACCTATGCTAGTATCATTTTAAGTATTATTTTATGATTATCTTTTCATGTTCAAAGAAAGTATCTGGAAATACTTGGTGTTGGCAGTTTGATTTGCTAAATCCTGTTTAGGGATCACTCTATGGAAGAGGCTGCTAATTCTTTTCCTCTATCACTCAGCCAAGAACACTACTGAATATTTACTGTGTACTAGATGCTAAACCTACCAAATTAAGGAGGCTGTGGACGCTGTCCTTCAAGAATGGAATCTTTGTCTCACCCTTCACATCCCTTTCACTTTTTAACACATGACAATGTGGAAATAGCTAACACAGGCCTTTGAATTCAATTTAATGTCACTAGTGCCATTGATCTCCCTCCATAGTTTATAGAAAGTTTATCTTTTATTAAAAACAGGCAAGAAATAAAAACAAAGAAAAGGATCTTACTAAATTTGGGAGGGAGTTTTTTAAGGCAAACTCTGCAAAGTAAATCCAGAACTTACTTTGGTTGTCAAATAAGAAATGCCACATTGAGAATTAAGAAACATGACACAATTTGTGTCTGCATTAAACAAGGGTAAATGCTAGGCTTGGCGTTAGAAAATTAAATTCAAAACTCTCAGTGGATTAAACAATATCAGTTTATTTCTGATTCATATAAAGTCCAGTTAGGGATGGTGGAAAGGTAGGCCTGGGGCTCAGGCTGTTAGAGGCACTCTCACGTTCAGCACGAAGCTTCCAATGTTACCCGAGAATTTAACACCTCGCTGGCAGATGGGGGAAAACACAGTGTGCTGTTGCAGAGGAAGTTTTTATGAACCATGGACCATGTCTGGAAATGACAAAAATTGCTTTAACTCTTATTTCCAGAACTCGATCACATACCCCCAACTAATTTCAAGGCAAACTGAATAGTGTAGTTCTTGCCTGGGCAGCTGCTAGCCAGGCATTGGTCTACAGCATGGATAGAGAACAAGACTCTAGTGGACGGCTAACCATTACTGTTATAGTTTTCAATTTCTTCTAAAACAATATCTTCTGTGGCATTCTTATTTCTCTGCACTATTTTTTAAAAATATTTTTTTATTGATTTCAGAGAGGAAGGGAGAGGAAGAGAGAGATAGAAACATCAATGATGAGAGAGAATCAATGATTGGCTGTCTCCTGCACACCCACCACTGCAGATCGAGCCAGCAACGCGGGCACATGCCCTGACCCTGACAGGAAACAGAACTGTGACCTCCTGTTTCATAGGTTGATGCTCAACCACTGAACCACGCTGGCCAGGCTGCACTGTTTTCCCCCTACTAGAACCATTTGGTCCATAGCGATGAGGAAAGATGGTGAAAGTTTGCATCAACTTCCATGCCAAGAGGCATGATTTCTAATCAGTGCCTTCATGCAAAGTTTCCTGAATATAAAATATGTGGAACAAACAACAAAATGTGGAATTACTCTATGGCACAAGAACACATTTCTCTATAAAGAGGTATCTTCAGTGGGTAACTAACATTAATGGCTTATAAAAGGATTCACTTTAATTAATTTCTCTGTTGCCACAAAAATCCAATTTAAAATCAGGCCTGTTACATAATTTGTTCAGCTTGAAGAGTTAGGTCTTAGAGAGCATTTCATCAGACCAAGCAATGGAAAAGGCATAACATAACCTAAATTTGGAACATCAGCTTATTTTATGGTTCAGTCATTAACAATGAGCAAACTCCCACAAAGAGAAGAAAGAGCATCTTCATGCTGAGTCCATGCTTGAAATGATGCTATTTTTGAGTGAAAAGTAATTCATGCTTGTATGGGTTGGCTTGTGTCCCCCTAAAATTTCCCTGTGGAAATCCTAACCCTCCAGGACCTCAGAATGTGCCTTTATTTGTAAAAATGGTTGTCACAGATATAATTATTTTTGATGACATCATTAGGGGGGTCCCTAATTCAATATGGCCGGTGTCCTTATAAAAATGGGAAATTTGGACACAGAGACACACACACAGGGAGAGCAATATGTGAAGTTGAAGGCAGAGATCAGGGTGATGTTTCTATAAGCCAAAAATGCCAAAAATTGCCAACAAACCACCAGAAGCTAGGCAAGAGGCATAGAACAGATTGTCTCTCACAGCTCTTGGAAGGAACCAACCAGACCAAAACCTTGATCTTGGACCTCTAAGCTTAGGATCAATGTGTTAATAAATATCTTTAGATTAAGCCACCTAGTTTGTGCAGCAGTCCTGGCAAATTAACACAATGCCTCAGTATTACAAGACATCTATGGCCAACGATGCTATAGGGCATTTGTCTAAAAGTGTCAACATGGAAGAGAGTGATACATCTTCACTGTAATTGGCAGTCTAGCACAGACTTGGAAGTCAACAGCTGCTGACATTCTTTTTAACATTTTTATCTTGTAATTAAATTAATTGGAGTGACATTGGTTAATAAGATTATATAGGCTTCAAGTGTATAATTCTATGTTACATCTCTATATATTGTATTGTGTGCCCACCACCCAAAGTCAAATCATCTCCCCTCACCATATATTTTACCCCCTTTACCCTTTACATTCTTAAGGAAGAACAATTTTGTAGCCCAAGGGAAGCTTTGTATGTATGGTGGTGGTGGGACGGTGCTGTTGGGAAGGGGCAATAAAATGGTGGGGCAGCAGGCCTATGCACCATATGTGGGGTATGATGAGTTCCTCCTAAGAAAGTGGTGTTAGAAGATCTGTTTGCTTTGCTCATTGCTCAATTAACTGATGCATTAAAATAGTGCAGGGCCTCTTAGAGTTTCATTGGGTTAAATTAGTACTGAAAGAAACCATTTAAAGGTGATATTTAAGAAGTAAATAATTGACTTCCATCCTTAAACCTATATATTTGTTAATATGAAGAATATCTAGATGGTAATTCCCTATTACCCTAATTGAGTTTCTAGTGGCATGATGATATCAACTTGGTTTTTCTAGTGCATATTTGAAATGGTTTAAATTTGTTTGGTAAATGTCTTCAATATACTGTAATATATTTTCTTGGAGCAAAAAATCTAGTTTTATACTTATTGGATGATATAATTCCTAGTGATGTCAAAAGAAATGTTTGATGTATCATTCACTATCAAGTGTAAAGGATTTACAGAAAAAGAAAAATAGAATACCCAATATTTTAAGACCTGTTGAAATTTATGTGCTTTCAATTAGTATTTATGGCAGTATAGTATCCCTGGCCTCTCAAGTTATTTTTGTTAAGATTTCGTTACAATTCTCCATTTGTGACATCCACTAGAGAATATACTCATAAATGTTCTATATAAAAACATTTGTGCCGGAAGCCGGTCCATCCTTGCTGTTTGACACAGTCGCTGCAGGAAAGAAACATCTGCACAGCATATGTTTCAAGGGACCTGGCGTATATAGCATACTGTTCTTAATATGTTTGCTCTCCTTAGCGCCATGTGTTTTAACCAAGGTCACCTCTCCGAGAAAGGTTGTTTCCCCAGGTAGGGATTTTTCCCTGAGGTTAGGGAGGGGATACAACCCCTTAATTAAGTGCCAGGCGGGTAGTTAAGCTACATAATCTTTACTCCCTGGAATGGAGATAAGAAACGCCCTAACCTTTGTAATAGAAATTGACAGGATTAAAATCGGCTGGTATAAATATAGATGTAACAAGACAATAAACATCAGATCCTGATCAGTTCCTAACCAGAACTCCGACCAGAACTTTGGCTGGAGATCCTGGCTAGAGGTCCTGACTAGGCTGCTGATCAACTGAAGGCTGTCTCCGTGTCATTCCTTCTTCGCCAACTCCGTCCACACCTTTGGGGACCCCTGGACCTGCTGGGGTTGGACCCCAGCACATTTGCATTTCATAAATTTAAAAATCTATTAATTTTTATCTGCTTTATCTGGTTCACATATCAGGAGTTGTACCTTAAAAACTGAGTGATGGTTAAAAGTACCTTTATGTCTTTTCTTTAACTTATTATTTTTAATAATGTCAGAATTATAGAAATACTATAAAATCATAAACAATTTCTATACATTTTTCACTTAGGTTCCCCGAATGTTAAACTTAGCATATACACATTTGCTGCCTGTCTCTTTCTGTCTTGTCTAAAGTAAACATTTTTCTTTTTGTAATTCTTGAATTTCCCTCTTACACCATAAGTGCAGTGAGGACTTCTTATTCCTCCTCTGCAATTTTAATATAATGCTTACACTGAATAGTCAATGACGAGTGCTAGCAATGAAACCTAATTTCTGATCACAAACAAATCTAAACTCACAAACTGATGTCGTTTTGGAATACATCTCTGTTTATTCTTTATCATCTTCCTTTGCTGACAACTTCCAAACATTTATCCCTGTCCAGACTGCTTAAGATCTTTATGACATCCTGATTTCCATCTGAATATTTCATAAGTACCTCACATTCACATGTTTTTCTCTGATAAAAGAAGAGAGGGCATGAGAAGAGCCTTTCTCAAAACTCATCCATTTTCCTTTAGGTCATGCATACTTTTTTCAGGTATACACAGCCAATTGAAAATGGCCACATCTTAATCCATAAAATCAGTCTTCAACAAACTGCAAGGAATTTGGGTTAGACCATATTTTCTGAACATATTTCAATTAAAGTAGAAATCAATACCAAAAAGAAAACTAAACAGAGAGGATTTACTTGTGATCTTTTGTGTGTGATATCAAAAGGAACTAGCAGTTCCTGATCTAATTTTTGCCAGTTTGGTTACTGTTTGCATGGTATATATTTCTCTGTCTTTTTACTTTCACTATATTTCTGTCTTTGAATCTAAAGTGCATATCTTATAGACTGTGGATAGTTGGGTTATTGTTTTTAAAAATCTATTCTATCAACCTTTGTCTGTTTTGAATATTGAATCCACTGATATTTAACCTAGTAACTGATAAAATGGGATTTATAGCTGACATTTTGCCATTTGTTTTTATTGTTCTTGTGTGTTTTTGTTGCTCTATTAGTCCATTACTGTGTTCTTTTGTAATAAGTAGATATTTTCTATTGTGTTACTTAAAATTTTTTTGTTTTAAAATTATTTGCCCTGACTGGGTAGCTCAGTTGGTTAAAGCATTGACCCAATATGCCAAGATTGTGGGTTTGATCCCCAACCAAGGAACATACAAGAAACAACCAATGAATGCATAAATAAGTGGAACAACAAATCAATGTTTCTCTCTCTCTCTCAAAGCAATCAAATAATAATTTTCAAATAATAAATTAAAATAAAAGAAAATAATTTGTTGGTTGAATGGTTGTGCTTGGAATTACAGTTAACATCTTAAAACAAACTAGTTCTGATTTATATCAATTGAATTTCAATATAAATTGTGCCTCCTATATGTTATTCTTGTCATACACATTGCATCTTTATTCATTATAAGCCCGTTGACCAAATTTGATAATTATTATTTTATGCAATTGTATTCTAAATTAGAAGAAAAATACTTTTACACCGCCTTTTGTATTTACTTATATAATTACCTTTACCAGTACTCTTTATTTCTTTATGTAGTTCCAAGTGACTGTGTAGTATCTTTTCATCTTATCCTATTAAATATTTTTAAAATATATTTTATTGATTTTTTACAGAGAGGAAGGGAGAGGGATAGAGTTAGAAACATCGATGAGAGAGAAACATCGATAAGCTGCCTCCTGCACACCTCCTACTGGGGATGTGCCTGCAACCAAGGTACATGCCCTTGACCGGAATCGAACCTGGGACCTTTCAGTCCGCAGGCTGACGCTCTATCCACTGAGCTGAACCAGTTAGGGCATATTAAGTATTTTTTAGGACAGGTCTACTAGTAATGCATTTTCTCCGTTTTTGTTTATCTTGGAATGTCTTGATTTCTCATTCATTTTTGAAAAATATTTTTGCTGGATGTAGACTTTTTTTAAATCCTCACCCAAGGATATGTTTATTGATTTTTTTTAGACAGAGAGGAAGGGAGAGAGGGAAAAAAAACACATAGATGTGAGAGAAGCATCAATAGGTTGCCTCCTATATGTGCCCCGACCAGGGAGGGAACCCACAACATTTTGATGTAGGGGATGACACTCTAACCAACTGAGCCACGTGGCCAGGACTGGATATAGACTTTTTGATTGACAGTCTTTTCAGCACTTTGAATGTGTCCTCCCACTGCCTTCTGGTTTCATGGATTCTGATGAGAAGTCAGCTCTTTCTCTTACTGAAGGTCCCTTATACATGATGAGTGGCTGGCTATTTTCTTACTCTTTTCATAATTCTGTTTTTGTGTTTGGCTTTCAACAGTCAGAACATGATGTGTCTATATTTATTTTGAGTTCCTCCTACTTGGAGTTTTTTGAGTTTCTTTAGGATGTGAATTAATGTTTTCCATCAAATATTATAAAATTTCATTCATCATTTCTTCAAATATTCTTTCTGCCCTTTCTGCCTTTTTTGTTCTTCTGGGACCCCTATTATGCATATATAAATATGATTGATGATATTCCACAAGTTCCTAACAATCTGTTCACTTTTATTTAGTCTTTTTTTTTCTTGTTGTATCTTAGACTGGATAATCTCAATTAGCCTATTTTCAAGTGTGCTTACTCTTTCTTCTACCTGCTCAAATCTGCTATTGAGTCCCTCAGTGGATTTTTTTTTTCATTTCCTTCATTGCAATTTCAATTCCAGAATTTCTGTTTGGTTGTTTTGTATAATTTATATGTTTTTATTGATATTTAGTGAGGCATTGAGGTCATATTTTCTTTTAGTTCTTTACACATGGTTTCTTTTAACTCTTTTATTATATTTATAGTAGCTGGTTTAAATACTTTTCAAGGAAGTTAAATGTCTTGACTACCTCAGGAACTGTTTCTATTATCTATTTTTACCCACCTGTATATGGGCCATACTTTCCTGTTTCTTTGTATATCATGCAATATATTTTGTTGTTGAAAACTGGATATTTCAGGTAACATAATATGATAACTCTAAAAATCAAATTTCCCCTTTCTCAGGGTTATTGTTGTTGCTATTTGTTGTTGCTGTTGTTCTTGTTGATGTTTGTTCAGTGAATTTTCTGGGCTGAGTTGGTAATGTCTATATTCCTTCTCTTTTTTTTTTTGTTCCTCTTTTTTTCCCCCTCATAACTCCCCTCCTCCCAGTTCCCATCCCACCCTCCGCCCTCACTCCCCACCCACTGTCCTCATCCATAGGTGCACGATTTTTGTCCAGTCTCTTCCTGCATCTCCCATTTCCCTTTCCCCCCCAAGAATAGTCAGTCCATTCCCTTTCTATGTCCCTGATTCATTATAATCACCAGTTCATTCTGTACATCAGATTATTTATTCACTTGGTTCTTAGATTCACTTGTTGATAGATGCATGTTTGTTGTTCACAATTTGTATCTTTACCTTTTTCTTCTTCCTCTTCTTAAAGGATACCTTTCAGCATTTCGTATAATACTGGTTTAGTGGTGATGAACTCCTTTAGCTTTTCCTTATCTGTGAAGCTCTTTATCTGACCTTCAATTCTGAATGATAGCTTTGCTGGATAAAGTATTCTTGGTTGTAGGTTCTTGGTATTCAGCACTTTGAATATTTCTTGCCATTCCCTTCTGGCCTGCCAAGTTTCTGTTGAGAAATCAGCTGACAGTCGTATGGGTATTCCCTTGTAGGTAATTGAGTCTCTTTCTCTTGCTGCTTTTAAGATTCTCTCTTTGTCTTTTGCTCTTGGCATTTTAATTATGATGTGTCTTGGTGTGGTCCTCTTTGGATTCCTTTTGTTTGGGGTTCTCTGCGCTTCTTGGACCTGTAAGTCCATTTCTTTCACCAGGTGGGGGAAGTTTTCTGCCATTATTTCTTCAAATAGGTTTTCAATATCTTGCTGTCTCTCATCTTCTGGCACCCCAATTATTCTGATGTTTGTACGCTTGAAGCTGTCCCAGAGGCTCCTTACACTATCTTCGTATTTTCGGATTCTTTTTTCATTTTGCTTTTCCGGTTGGGTGTTTTTTGCTTCTTCGCATTTCAAATCTTTGGCTTGATTCTTGCGCTCCTCTGGTCTGCTATTGGGTGTCTGTATAATATTCTTTATTTCAGTCCGTGTATGCTTAATTTCTAGTTGGTTCTTTATCATAGCATCGAGGGTCTCATTAGTTTTCGTGACTCTCTCCTCAAGTTTATTGACAGCTTCTAGCACATTTTTGCAAGCCCTCAAAATTGCGATTTTTAGCTCTATATCCTCCATTTCTGTCATGTTTTTTTGTCTCCGCATTTTTTATGCTTTCTTGGTGCACCCCCTAGTGGTCTTTGTGCGCAGTCTTGTTCTAGTTGAGCCTTGATTGTTGTAGTTAATACTAGAGGGATTTGACCACCAGGCCGACTGGCTGTGTGAATCAGCTGTGTCTGCCGCGGAAAACTTCTGTCCTCTGGGGAGGTGCTAATCTAGCCTTTGCCTGAGGCGATCTGGCAAATGGCTCTGCGCAGGGCTTGGGCGGGGCGGGCTCAACAGGGCGGGCGGGCGGAGGGAGCGGTTATGGCCCCTCTCAGTCCCGTTCCCAGAGGCTCTGCTTCTCAGAACCCCCGGAACCGCTGCAAACCTCGGAGGGAAAGCTGCCTTCCAACTGATGCCAGACACTCCCGCTTCTCCCGTTTGGGTCCGAGTCCCCAGCGATTCGCCCGTATCTGGAGCTCAGAGTCTGAGACTCCCCCCTGACCGAAAACGACAACCGCGCTCTCAGCCACCAGCCCGCTTTGCGCGCGCACCTCCGCACCTGAGTTTTTTCCACACTGCGCCTCCTCTGAGCCTCGGTGTGCTGTTATTTTTCCTTCTAGTTGAAGAGTCTCTCCTCAGCCAGCCTTCCTGTGGTTCTGGGTGATGTCCGTTCCGTCTTTTAGTTGTATTTTTGAAGTGGTTGTTTGCGGCAGCAGTCTGCGGTGTTTACCTATGCCGCCATCTTGGTCTCTCTCCTATTCCTTGTCTTTTCTAGCCACTAAATTTTTCTTGGTTAGCTAATAATTGGCTAGAGATCCTTAAATACCTTCAAAGAATAATTCTTTCATGTTTTTCTAAGGCAGTGGTTCTCAACCTTCCTAATGACATGACCCTTGAATACAGTTCTTCATGTTGTGGTGACCCCCAATTTCATTGTTACAAATTGAACATAATTAAAGCATAGTGATTAATCACAAAAACAATATGTAATTATATATGTGTTTTCCGATGGTCTTAGGCGACCCCTGTGAAAGGGTCGTTTGACCCCCAAAGGGGTCGCGACCCACAGGTTGAGAACCGCTGTTCTAAGGGGTTATGTGCTTGTGTATTGGGGCATGCTTTCAATGTTTACAAAGTTTTGGTTTAGGCCTCTCTTCTTAATTGTGCAGGGCACCAAAGTCAACCCAAAGTAAAAAATCAGGGCTTTCTTACTTTCTTCATAGACATGCCCACAGCCCTGCACATGTATACAGTCTTCTAAATCCCCAGTAATGTGCCAGAGTTTTTCAAAGTTTCCTATGGGCATCTCATTCCCCAGATTTTCTTTTAAAGTTTTGGTCAGCCTCTTGATTGCCCCCCTGTACTGAATCCTTAGACAGCTGAAAGGTTAAACAATTGCATGGGGATTATTTTTTTCCCCTTTGGAGTGAACTGAAGCTGGGAGGTCAAGTCAAATAACACCAGCCTGTGAATGGGGTTATTCTGTGGAGCTGTCAGTCAGGTAAAATAATGAAAATGGTCTGGAGATAAGACGTTTTGAGAAGGTCCAGATCTGTTCCATTTCCTCAAGTGGATGCAATCCTGCTTGTTCTTACGGCTATTCATGTTTGTGAGGCTACTAGTGCTCAAGGCTGTTCTAGAACTAGGAAGTGGGAGGTGGCTGCAGGTTAAGTTACAATTCCACGAACTTATATTCTTATTAATATTCAGCAGTTTTTCTCGAATAAATGCCCTTTGGATTGGTGTGAGCATTTGGCTAATTTCCAGAGTTTAGAAACAGTTGATTTTGACCATTTTCCAGGGTTTTGTTATTTTTATGGCAGTCTATATTTACTAAGGTCTTCTCTGCCTTTCCCCAAAGCATACACTTTTAACTACTGCCCTGTAGTTCTCTTTCCTTGGCTGACTCAGTCATTCTTCAAGTTTTCTCTTAGAAATAACATCCTCCAGGATGCCTAGAGGAAGCTAGGCTTACACAAGAAGGGTTAAGCAGTCTTCCTATTCCCTATAGTAACAGCCTGTATCCTTTTGCTCTTTAATAACAAATAAACAGGCAGTTACAATATGATATGGTATCCCTCCTATGAGACTGTCACCTTCTTGAGAATAGGAATGCTGTCTCTTTGGAACTCAAACACATATTGCCTAGGGAGGGATAAGTTGAACTGGATGTAGGGAGTCAAGTGTTTTATTCTTAATTGTTAAATGTCAGCAAGTAAAAGAAAGAAACAAACAAAACCCCTTGTAACTGGGAACAAATTAAATACACTTTCTAAAAACAGTTTTCTCAAGAAAAAGTCCATTTCACTTTATCCTTGTTGCTAATTTAATTGCTGCTCTTAATCCCTTTCTAATCTATGCATAAGGTTCTTAACTGGCCCTAAGGCATTTGCTTTATGAGTCATTTTGAAGTATAATAAGTATTCGTAAAGTTCTTTATTACTCTTCTCTTGACAGTCACTACTACTATAATAGAGTGTTTTTCCATAGACAAACACAACAAATTCATCTCTAATTCAATTTGTTGAAACAAGTCTGGTGAAGCAGAAAAGGAGGCGAAAATTTAAAGATGCAGCAAGATAGTTTCATTCTACAGCCTTCTCTATAAAAAACATAATAGAAGGGAAATTCAGGTAAAATGTTCTTACAGCAATAGAAAATATTTCAGAACCTAAACTTTGGTATGACAGCCAACCTCCAACCTAATCTCTGAACTAGTCAGCTAAGTGAAATGTAATAATTGCTCTGTCACACATCAGCATAGAAAGCCACCTCCAGTTTTGTGTTCTCTCCCTTATGATGCTGATGTTGTAGGCTGTTATTGAAAATGGGCTGAGAAATTTGGAAGAACTACTTAACAAAGGAAATTCAGCAAATGTAAAGAGGAAAGGGGGAGAGATGACAAGACCAGCTGGGGAGGACAGAAAATGATGATTCAAGAGGAAACGTTGGGAGTGATAATTGGTATGTAAAGGTTACAAGGGAAGGCAGAAACACCAGTGACATGTTGAGTTAGAACAAAAATTCTCCTGTCTGTGTTTTGGCAGAGCCTGCAAGGCACTTTGGGCTTGGACATGAGATTTATAAATCAAAGTAACTGAGCTACGTTGGATTGTTTAGAATGGTTTCTTTTTAAAATTAAAAAAAAATATTTTTACTGATTTCAGAGAGGAAGGGAGAGGGAGAGAGAGATAGAAACATCAGCTTGGACATGAGATTTATAAATCAAAGTAACTGAGCTACGTTGGATTGTTTAGAATGGTTTCTTTTTAAAATTAAAAAAAAATATTTTTACTGATTTCAGAGAGAGGAAGGGAGGGAGAGAGAGATAGAAACATCAATCATGAGAGAGAATCGTTGATTGGCTGCCTCCTACATGCCCCACACTGGGGGTCGAGCCCAAAACCTAGGCACATGCTCTGACTGGGAATTAAACTGTGACCTATTGGATGTTCATAGGTAGACACTCAACCACCGGGCTATGCTGGCTGGGCTAGAATTGCTTTTCATTACTCTAGACTTCGCTCTGCTTCTCTACTTTTATTTTATTTTGATATAATTTTCTAAAATACCTGGGATTGAGAATATAGTTTTCTATAACATTTATTTAAAAATGGAGGCACCAATTAAATAAAAATTACTGTTGATAATTTAATAAAACAATAAACCATACAGCAGCTGAAAAGAGTATTTACTTAAGATCCATCAAGGCTAGGTATGAAGTCAGGATGCTGTGTGCCAGGGTGAACTTACTGACTTAGAGGATACGTTCTGTGTTTATGCACATGCTTTCCCTTTGTCTAGAATACCTTTCTCCAGCCCTGAATACCTGACGAATGTCCAACACATGCCTCAATAGCAAGTCACATACCTCATGTTCTAATTGTATTTTCCCCTTAAGGTGTGGTAGGTATGCTTAACGCTTCTGGAGCCAGACTGCCTGGAAGCTGTGCTCCTTCCAAGCTGTGAGACCTTGGGCAAGTCATTTAAGCTCTCTGTGCCTCAGTTTTCTCATCTGTTAAATGAGCATGATATTAGTATCTACTCCATGATATACTGTGCAGCTGTACTAAAGAATTATGCAAAGCTTTTAACAACTTTCTAAGTGCATATCAACTGTTCTATGAGTGTGTGCTTTTATTATCTGTTCCCCATTTCACTGGTTCTTTGTATAACCAACCACTCTGTCCTTCTCATAAATGTCTCTTATAATCTTTATTGCAAGTAGTTGCCAGAACACCTTTTTCCTGGACTGCGCTGAAAGCTTGAGGGAAGAGACCTTATTTTAGTCACTACTGTATCCCAGCATTCAGCCCAGTACCTGGCACAGCGTGTGTATTCAAAATGTCATTTGCTCTTTCTCTCTCTTACATGGCTCACTCCATTTTTAACTCCAGGCCCACAATTCCCAGAACTTCCCCAGGATATTGTTTTATCTACAGTAATCATTTGTGTTTTTTGAGTTTTGACTGTTCAGTTTCTGCTGATGACTCTCCACATATACCCACCAGCACCCCACTGCTGGTGTCAATGTAAGAAACATTCACACCTACCCAGCCGGTATGGCTCAGTGGTTGAGCATTAATCTATGAACCAGGAGGTCATAGTTCAAGTCCTGGTCAGGGCACATGCCCAGGTTGTAGGCTCGATCCCCAGTGGGTGGTATACAGGTGGCAGCCCATCAATGATTCTCTCTCATTATTGATGTTTCTATCTCTCTCTCCCTCTCCCTTTCTCTTTGATTAATAATAATAATAATAGTAATAATAATGAAAAAATTGCTGTTGTTAAAATAAAAGAAAGAAAGAAACATTCGAACCTATAGAGAAATTTTGTGAGTTTATTTGAGCCAAACTGTCAACAATTGCTAGGAAGTAAAATCTCGACAGATTGAGAAAATGCTGCCGAGAATGCCAGTTTTGCACCTTATTTTATACATTACAGTCAAAAGAGAAGACATAAGTGGGTTAGTTGAAATCCATTGGTGATAGATTAGGAAGGTGGGGGAAAGCAAAGTGGGGTGACTCTGGGATTGGATAGTGAAATGATAGACACATACATCTTTTTTTTTTTTTTTAATTAAATCTTTATTGT
>NW_005370332.1:390965-418974 GCF_000412655.1 Myotis brandtii
GCTTTTTAGCCATATTTGTGAAGTTGGTGATTGCGGCAGCAGTCACCTGTGGTTACCTATGCCGCCATCTTGGTCTCTCTCGACACATACATCTTTTACATATGTGGGCACAGGATAGTTGACAGTCAGCAACTAACATAACAATGAGGGGATTTGTGGTCCCTGCCCTGGTGCATTGGTTGTGCCCTATAGGGTCTGGAAAGGGGAAGTTACGTTGATGTTTCCGAAGGTGTGTTATCCTAGATGCAAAAGACAATAGACAGGGAAAGATCGACTTTTGTCAGGGAAGATTCTAGCCTAGGACATGACTACCTGCCACAAACTGCTTTTAGTTAAAAAGTTTTAGTTTCAGACCATATTTAGTGATTACTTTCGGTCTCTGAGTTTGCAAGGCCACCACGCAAGCCTCCCCTGAGGTTGTCAGGTTTAGCACGTGGCCCCTTTTCATCCACACTAGCTTCCTCTTACTGGCAGGATATCTCTCTTTGGAAATGCTGCCACCACCTCAAATGAACTCTGTTCTCTAACTCCACTCTGTCTTTTCTCTTAAACTACCTCTCTTCCTTGCCAATGTTGCAATTGAATTGCCTAGGCAAAACTGCTTTCATCATAGTACATTATCTTGTGTTGGTTTTTATATTATTTGAGTTCAAAATGCTAGAGATCAGAGTTTTATATTTCTGAATACCAAATTTGAACACAAATATGCACAGTAAATTATAGGTAATTATTCTACAGAATCCAAGTAATAGAGTGGTATTGATTGAAAATGTAATCACTCTCCATGCCTACCTCCTACTGCTATAGTCCTCTTCAATGGTCTGTTTTCTCCTGCTCCAATTCCTTTCTCTCTTTTATTGTTTATGCCTTTGTATGCTTTTTCCTCTCCTATTCTTTCAGAGTCTTAGTCTTTTCTTCTCAGTCTATCTTCTTTCCTCCTTTTTATTCTCTTTCTTATACAGAGCTTCTTTGAAAAGGTTCTATTCAATGTAATAAACACTCCTAGCCCTCTGACTTCTTATCTCACTGCCCCTCCCCCCAAACACACACACACACACACACACACACACGCACACACACACACACACACACACACACCTGTAAGCAATTTGAAGTCAATTTAACATTGTAGGGATGCTTACTGTGCTTTGTGTATATAAATATGGGTAAGAAGGACTGTCTTATTCAGCCAAACTAGTTGGGGTAGAGGTATCAGAGTGGCAGTTTCAAAGATTATGGAGTAGGTAAAGGCCAGTTCATAGTGGCTTAGTTGGGGTACAGAATTTTCTGGTTAGAGAAAATAAGAAAGCTAGTGCTGATCATGTATTAAAAATACTCTGATGCAGTTTCTCACTCACATTTGCTTCCTTGATCATCACATCTTAGGCTATTCAAAAGGAGTACAACTGATTTGCCAGATTCCTTTTCTGCAATTGATAAGCACAATTCAATAAGCTAAATAAAATGGACCTGATGATTTAAAAAATAATGTTATGAAAGCTAGTTATGGCCTCTGATTCTTAAATCAGCAACAAAGCATCATTATTTAGAATAAATAGAATCCCAGAAGAGCTTATGTGTTTCTTGTTTTTCATGCATATACTGTTCTGTGGGAGCCCACAAGGCACTCTAAGATTGCAATTTCAGCCATTAAAATTAGCATGAGCGACAGTTAAAAAAAACTCAAGGAATGATATAGATCAGTGGTTCTCAACCTTCCTAATGCCACGACCCTTTAATACAGTTCCTCATGTTGTGTGACCCCCAACCATAAAATTATTTTTGTTGCTACTTCATAACTGTAATTTTGCTACTGTTATGAATCATAATGTAATTATCTGATATGCAGGATGTATTTTCATTGTTACAAATTGAACATAATTAAAGCATAGTGATTAATCACAAAAACAATATGTAATTATATATGTGTTTTCCGATGGTCTTAGGCAGGGGTCCTCAAACTTTTTAAACAGGGGGCCAGTTCACTGTCCCTCAGACCGTTGGAGGGCCGGACTATAGTTTTAAAAAAATCTATGAACAAATTCCTATGCACACTGCACATATCTTATTTTGAAGTAAAAAAACAAAACGGGAACAAATACAATATTTGTATTTGCATGTGGCCCGCGGGCCATAGTTTGAGGACCCCTGGTCTTAGGCGACCCCTGTGAACGGGTCGTTCGACTCCCAAAAGGGTCGAGACCCACAGGTTGAGAACCGCTGATATAGATGGTGGTGGAATTCAAATTAGCACATCAGACTTGTTCCTCTTTTTGAAACTCCAGGACAAGAAAAGGGAGTATTAAGTGCATCCGCTTTCAGGAGACAGATGGAAACTGAGGCATAGAGATCAAGAAAATTAGGATTGAGTATTGAAAATAAACCAAAGCAAAATCTGAATGAGAGAAACCTTGAGCAAACCAATGGACTAGAATAGAAAATGTGCAAAACTACTTGATTTTTTAAAGCTTTGCAAGCATAAAAATCTAGGACTGATGAACATACTTCATGTGTATAAAAATGCATGCCAAGCCCTGGCCGGTGTGGCTCAGTTGTTTGGACATTGTCCTGGGCACCGAAAGGTGGCCAGTTGATTCCCTGTCAGGGCACATGCCTGGGTTGCAGGCTGGATCCCCAGTAGGGGGCATGCAAGAAGCAACATATCAATATTTCCCTCTCTCCATCTCCCTTCCCCTCTCTCAAAAAATCAATAAAAAATGCATGCTGAGTATATTTACAAACCTAATTAAATATGCCCAGTTTCTTAGCATCAAGGAGGGTACTGCTGATACTGGTGATACTAAGAGACTAATGGGCTCCAATTGCTTCCAAATAGTAGTTACTTCCCCACCACTCCTCTTCATTCTTTATTATTCCCCATTTCTCTACTCCTTTCCCCTTTCTCTTTTATACATTAAACTAATCCCAGTAAGTAACTGTAGAGGGTTTATGAGAGGATTTTCTCAGAGTCCTGCTGCGGCAGAACACAGCCTGTGAGAAGGAGAGAGGTCAAAAAATAATACCAGTCCACATCTTGCAGCCTTCACAATTTCACTGAGCCGTGTGTGTGTGTGTGTGTGTGTGTGTGTGTGTGTGTGTGTGCCCGTGCACATCTAAGGTCCAATATATTTGTGAAATATGTATCCTCATTCGCTAATTATCTTATTTTTTTTCTCTCGGAAGCAATAAGGAAATAAAAATCATAAAAGAAAATGTGTCTCTCTGTGAATAATATTCTCTGCTCATGCAGGCATGGCAGTATTTCATGTACTATTATGTGCTTTGTACTGATACAGTTTTCATGTCTGTGGTCATGCCCTTGGGCACCCCAGATGCTTTCTCCTGTTTGTTGTTATGAGGAATAATTCAGAAACATGCTCCACTCTGGGACTCCATTTGGTGCCTATATACACGTATCCTGTAGTATGTCTAGCATACATTTCACATGCACACCCCTAAAAATATTTAAGTGTTGACTTGGAGTTAGTATATTTTTTAGAGGACAAGGGTATATTTGACATTTACCCCATTTCCTAGGAATCAGAAAAAAGCAATTATTTCAGAGCATGTTTATTATTTGAGACTACTTTGGTGTTACAGAAATAATATTGAGACCTAAGGGTTTTCCTCACCGAATGTTATTAATTTGTTTAAGAGGATGAGAAGCAAAAGCTGTAATGATTTTAGCAAACATTTCTGCCTGCAATCAAAACCATTTGTGCTCCCGTTCCAATCACCAGAGAGATTAAAATCATAACCATTTTACAAGAGTGCATTTTTGACAGATTTTCTAATAAAAGGGATCGAGCTGATAATGCAGGTGGTAAGAAACTATTCCCCTGAATGCTGGTAAGGTTATGAAGGCAACATTTTTCAAAAAACTAGTTTTGGTAAATAGATTTTGATTGTGCTTGTGATACAAAGTTGTCCTACATTGGAGATTAAAGACTCTTTTACCAGAAGTGACTTAAGAGATCTGAAGATGAAATATAGATCCCATTAATTTCATATTCCTGTGCCAGTGATGCTCTTTTCTCTTTTCATAAGGAAACTGGCCATTTGGATTCTATGGAGTTTTGTGAGAAGCTTCCATATGATACCCTTATCTTGATAACACAAAGATCTTGGCTGGGTCTTTGCTTGGATCAGATGTGACTCAGTCTTTGAGGATTTGAAGCATCTTGTGTCGGACTGAAAATAACACTCTTTTCCACTTATGAAATGATCCCTAGAGGAGCAGAATTTTCAGTCTTATTTAAGTCTGTTGTCCCATACTGATTGTTCCATTTCAATACACTGAGAGGAACTCACCAAGTGCTGCAACTTTGCAGAAAATACTTTTATTTGTTTTCCTTTCTTACCTGTTAAGTGTACCTCCAGTTCTGTTTCAAAGTTCAGTATGATCTTTTAGAATGAGGAATTATAGTTTCAATTTCTAGCTTTGTCATTAAGTTGTGTGACTTAGACTAAGTCAACATCTAGGGTTAAAACTGCCTGTCTGTGTTGTTATCTTAGGTTAATATTTTGCTGTTGTTGAAAATGGTGGTGGTTATGTTTTTTGTAAGGGTAAAATATAGTAATAATTGTCAGAAAATTATTTGCTTGAGCACGTAAGGGCTATCTCCTTCCATGAGAGCAAGAGGAAGTAGGAGAAGCTTGCAACCTGATCCAGAAAAGAATGGGTCATTCCTTGAGCTTGTATTAATCATTTCTGTCTTATAACTCTGCCGAGAACTAAAGGGATCTTTTCGGAAACCAAAACGCAATGGGCGATACTTCGGGAAAGGATGAGGCAGAGAGCTTCAGGTGGCTATGAAGCACGGATGGTCTCTGAGGATTTAGGAACAGATACTTGGAATCTAGAATATTGCAATCAGCTATTCTTCACGTTCACATTTGTTATTGACTATGCTTAGTGTAAGGTTTTCAAAAGGTATACATTTAGAGAGAAGGTATAAAATCAGACAGAAGGTTATACCAATGGTAATGTCACTCAAGCTTACATTATGGTGTATTCTTGTGAATGGGAGAGAAAGGCTGGAGTTACAGTTAACTCACTGGAAAATACCTATATTTAAAGTGGTATTCCAGCCCAGCCAGTGTGGCTCAGTGGTCCAGTGTCAACCCATAAACTAGGAGATCATAGTTCGATTCCCAGTCAGGGCACATGCCTGGGTTGTGGGCTCCATCCCCAGTGGGGGACATGCAAAAGGCAGCCAATTAATGATTCCCTTTCATCATTGATGGTCTTATCTTTCTCTCTCTCTTTCCCTTCCTCTTTGAAATCAATAAAATATATTTAAAATTTAAGTGGAATCCATTCTATCACTCTCAGTTCCCTTACTCTGTGTTATTTTCTCAATATGACATATATTTTCTTTTTCTTTATATTCTCTCTCTCCAACCAAGTCAGATTCATGAACTCCGGTACCTGGAGTAACACCTGGCATAGAGCTAGCATTCAAAAATATTTATTGATTATGAAGGGGGTTGGGATATGATACCCTTAGATATGCCACTTTGGCATAAGGACTATTTTGAGCTACAAGCAATGAGAAAAGGCAGACACATGAAGAACTCTCTGCCCTCCCCCTACCCATCTAAAAGCAGGGCATACTTTCCCTTCTGAAGGTGTCCTCCTCTCCCATACCAAGAAGAAGAGAACAACTCTTAACACCAGAGATGGAGGTAGCATTGAGATGAATCTGTATGAACAAACTTTACTAAATAATCCTTATCCACTATTAGTTTCCCTCATATGTTTACCTTCCCAGATATTACCATCCCTAGAAGCCCGAACTCCATTTCCTTTGCCTAGTCACTTTCCTACAATTTATTATCTATTGTTAAAATGGCCTATAAGCCCCAAGTCTAACTGTCTCTCCAGATTTTTTAAACCATTTTTTTCTTCAAAGCCCCTGTACGTGTAAAATAAAATGTGCATGCCCTTTGTCCTGTTAATCTTTTGTACATTTTTTGTTTGTACATTTAACTGGCTAGTCCTAGCTATGAACCTAAGAGAGTACAAGTTTTTCCTCCTCTACTGGTCAATGAATGGTTACCCATATCCCACAGGTTATCTTTTTCTAGGCCACAGTCTATGTGGACTACCATTGCCAATGTTAATCACTGGGAAATTACAAATGATAGGAGCAATTTACTTGTCATTTGGAAAGAAGGCATTATCAAAATCTGATTACCCTCTGGGGGTGTATCTACACATGAATGCTGTTTGTCTAATATGAGTGCTGGCATAGAGGAATAGATATGGAGAAATATGACATTAGCTATAATTTGAGCACGTTATAGATGTCAGGTCCTTCAAGTGCTTTTTGAGTTTTATTTAATCTTCTATAAGGTAGATAGTATTAACAGTCCTGTTTTTTTAAAAAAAACGTGTTTTTATTGATTTTATTGAGAGGAAGGGAGAGGGAGATAGAAACATCAATTATGAGAGAGAATCATTGATTGGCTGCCTCCTACATGCCTCCCCACTGGGGTTTGAGCCTGCAACCTGGGCATGTGCCCTGACTGGGAATTGAACCCTGACCTCCTAGTTCATGGGCTGACGCTCAACCACCAAGCCACACCGGCCGGGCACCAGTCCTGTTTTAAGATGAGGTAACAGGCACAAGTGGCTAAGTAACTTGCCCAAGAGCCAAAGTTAGAGTCTGAATTTGAACCTAGGAAGCCAAACAATAGTATATGCTTGCTCACTACACTCTGCTACCTACTGTATGGTGTCACATAACTATAGTAACAAAATTGAGGCAAAAATAATGTTTAAAAGAGAGTCAGGGAAAATGTCACTTCCTGAGATCTTAAGCAAGTGAGAGTCAATAAAGGTACTCCAGGAAAGAACAGATCTTGCCCCTCTGCATTTCTAGTAAATAGTGGGGGTCAGGTGATAGGAAGAAGATAGAAAACCAACCTGGTAAGAATTCCTCTTACTCTGTAAATCTTTTTAGTGCCTCATAACAACAATTTTTATATCATACACATGTTCAGCAAGGGTTGAAAGATGGCAATACATTGTATTTTATAGGCAGCCTGAGGGACAAGAATCTAGATGACAAAACATGATGGAGAAATATGATGGATCAAATCCTATGAATGAAGAAAATAGGTGAACAGACCCATGATAATAATTGGCCAATAGAAGTTTCCATAAGCAACTGAATAGCAATGAAAAGGAAGGGCACAGAGCTGTCCAGAAAGGTATTAAATAGAGAAAATTTAGCCTTTACAAACATGAGAATCAGAATTATCAATAGAACAAACATATTAATTAAGTTCAACTTAATATTTTCTAGCAATTTGACATTAAGAACTAGAACGGCCAAGTGGGATAGGACACAGCTCTCATAATTTCATTCTCTTTCCATGGGCATGCTATATGGTATATTAAGTATTATCCACATTTTAATTGGTGAATCTGAACTTAAGATAAGGAGAGTTTACTAAGTTTTCTATTTAATTGCACTCCTATAATACGGATGCATTTGCCACAGGGACAATATATTTTGTCTTTGGACTAGGGTACTCTAAATACTGTTTGCTGGTATTTGTTCATTTTTGTGATTTTTAAATATTTTATTGATTAACACTCCTAATTGCTTTTTTTTCACTAAAAGTCAATTATATTTTAAAACAAATTTAAATAGTAAGCAAACAATCATATATTTACACAATTTAGTTTCCATTTCCAGTGATCTTTTTTTCCTTTTGTATAAATCTATATTTCCATTTGATATCCATTTCTTTCTGCCCTAAGGACTGCCTTTAATATTTCATGTATTACTGGTCTATTGGTAATGAATTATTTCATCTTTTTGTTTCTCAGGAAGTCTTTATTTTTTTAATTGATTTCAGAGAGGAAGGGAGATAGAAACATCAATGATGAGAGAGAATCATTAATTGGCTGCTTCCTGCACACTCCCCCTAGGGGGGGATCAAGCCCGCAACCCAGGCATATGCCCTTGGCCGGAATTGAACCTGGGACCCTTTAGTCTGCAGGCTGATGCCCTATCCACTGAGCCAAACCAGCTAGGGCAGTCTTTATATTTCCTTCTCAATTAAAATATATTTCCACTGGCTATAGAAGTCCAGGCTGATTGTTTGTTCTTTTAGTACTTTAATGAAGTTGCACTACTATCTTCTCACGAGCATGATTTCCAATGAGAGCTCTGCTGTCTTCCTTTTCTCTGTTGTTCTGTACATACTATGTCGTGGGGGTTTTTTTGTGTTTTTTTTTTTTCAGGGTGCTTTTAAGATTTATTCTTGATAACTACCCTTAGGCAATCTGATATGATATAACTTGGGGTTACGTCCTCTGTTTCTTTTTATCTATTTATCTTTATTGTGGTGGGAACACAACATACAATCTACCCTCTTAACAAAATTTTAAGTGCTTTAATTTAATTTTAAATTAAAATTTTAATTTTTATGATATTGTTCACTGATTATTTTCTTTGGATGTGCTAATGATAGAAACCAAGTCCCTGTCAAGGCTTGCAAGTCTGGGAGTCATTTTCTTTCCGTTGCAGGAAGAGATTTTTATTTTCATTGTTTATGTGTTGATTTTAAAACTTTACTCTCAGAAGACATTCATGTTTTCCTTATTTTCACATTTCCCTTGGTCGAGAGATACCTCACTGTAATTCTAGCCATGTCTGAAATCCTCATGTCGCTTGCTGTCTAGTTCATTTTGCCCAATAGCTTCAATGAGGTTACTTTTATCTCAGAGCTTTTACACAGAGCCTCTTCCTGGAAAGCTCTTCCTAGTCATCAAGACACTAAATCCTCTTCATTGCCTAGGATGCATCTTAAAAATTACTCCTTCAGGGAGCAATTCCTAGACTAGATTAAAGTGTCTTTTATTATTTTCCCTCATAGCATATTTGCTTCATAGAATGATCAAGATGCATCATTATATATTTATTCAAATTTTTGCTTATTATTCATCTCTCCCCACTTAATGATGTAAAAGCAAATACAAATTAAACAAGTGACTTAGTTTCCCTATTTTGAAAATGAGGGAAGAGACTTTCCTCCCCTCCCCCCTTTTTTTCAGACTGTCTTTCCCTGTCCTTTTCAAATTCATGTATATCTTTTTAATGACTAAATATGCCTCTTACCAGTCTCAGAACTCAGGAATATTTCCTCAAGGACCTGAGAATGATCTCTTGAGATATAATCATCAAAGAATATATAACACCCTATCTCCCAGTTTCCTGAGAGGAAGTAGGTCTAAATTCAGCGGGCAGCTGACTCTGAAGGGCAAAACCTAGCTTCAATTATAAAGAGAGCAGAAAATTAGTAAGTTTATATTGAGAACATGAATGCAATGTGTTATATCCATTCAGCTACATAAAAGAGTGAGATTTCTTTCTGTCTTTGTAATCTCTTTAGCAGATTGCCTCTGATGCACATCGCATTGCTCATTCAATAATAAAATTGTTTTCTTTGCTGCCTTTGTGAAAATGTTTTCTGGTGTGGGAAGAAATTTTGTTGATATTCCCCCAATAATGGTATGCTCTATGAAGACAGTAAACAGGTCTGTTTTGTTTATCATTGTATTCTCAGTGCATATACAGAGACTTGTCCAGAAAAAAATTAAGATAATCATTAAATGCAAAAATAGATGAAGAATTTAGACAGGAGACTCCATTTTTTTCACTTACTTTCCCTACAGGATCATTATGAAACTCAAATGGAGTCAGACCAACCTGATTGGGAGCTTTAGTTCTATCTATTTAATATTTTGTAGTGTGTTTAAGGACATGTTGCTTAAACTCGCTGAGCTTGAATTTCCTTATCTATTAGAACAAGGATAATAATTGAACTTACCTTAGAAGACTGTTGTGAGCATAAATTGATAGACTGCATTTAAAATAAGCTGCATGGTGCATGTACATAAGAACAATAAATTTAGCTGATAAAGTTTATTATAATTGTTTACCCCAATAAGTGAACATTTTCCTTGGGACTTAAGAATCATAATGATAAGAACAGCAGCAGATTGAAAGAAGCATGAAAAATTGCCTGTTCATCCTGGCCAGTGGCACAGTTTGTTGGAGCATCTTCCCATACAACAAAGAGGTTGCAGGTTCGATTTCCAGTCAGGGCACATACCTAGGTTTCAGGTTTAATCCCTGTTTGGGAGTGGGGGTGGGGCATATAGGAGGCAACCAATGGATGTTTCTCTCTCACATCAAGGTCTCTGTCTCTCTCCCTCTTCTCTCTCTCTCTCTCTCTCCCCTTCCCTCTCTCCCTTCCTTTCTCTCTCTCTCTCTGAAATCAATACACATATCCTAGGATGAGGATTAAAAAAACTGCCTCTGTCATCTTAGGAATTTTGTAATGCTACTACCCTTGTTTTCAGGCTTCTTCGCGCTTTTTCATTAAGCTGACAGTATGAGACTGCAGCGCTTACCTAAACCCTTCTTCCTACCTTTCCTCAGTGATCCATAGCTAGCCAGATACCTCATTCAAGCAGGAATTAGAGTGTGAGGTATGCCAGGATGACTGTTAGCCATAGGTAAGTTAAATACAGACAAACATACATTCTTAGAGTCTGGACTTTTCCATTTTCTCTCCTGATCAATCAGTAGCTTCTCTCTGTGAATAGCTCTCCATCTCCCTGCCCCAACTCAGGTAGGAAAGACAACTCTTCTCCTTTGTGCTTTCATGTGGGTGAGCCCAATAGGGTTACTTGTGGATTTGCAGTCCTTTTAAACTTCCTTTAACAGATCTCGAATAAGTCATTGTATGATTTTAACCTCCCTTCCCAAATCTCACATCCCCATATCCCACTCTGAACATCCTTAAGTAGATACAACATGGTCAGAAAAAATAATTAACTGCCATGGTTTTTAATATTTTAGAAAAGAAGGCTACAGAGTGGTGTTGGTGTTGGTGGTGGTGGCGGTGGTGGTGTGTGTGTGTGTGTAGAAAGAGAGGGAATGAGGGAAAGATAATTTTAAAAAAAGAGTTATTCATGAAATATCACTGAGCCAGGATTAAGAATGCTAGCTTTCACCATAGCTGGTTTGGTTTAGTGGATAGAGCATTGGCCTTCGGACTGAAGAGTCCCAGACTCGATTCCAGTCAAGGGCACATGCCTGGGTTGCAGGCTCAATCCCCATTAGGGAGCATGCAGGAGGCAGCCAATCAATGATTCTCTCTCATCATTGATGTTTCTACCTTTCTCTCCCTCTCCCTTCCTCTCTGAAATCAATAAAAATATATTTTAAAAAATGCTAGCTTTCTCTGCTCAGACTACCAGTGTAACATTATGTAAACTCAGGTTAATGATTTAGTTTCTTAGTTCATCTATTTCTCATTAAAATTGAAACTGGCAATGCTTTTGTACAAACAAGTTGGTTGCACCTATCATAGCACAAGGCACAAATAGATTACTCATTAATACCAGTAAATTAATGGCTTGATCCATAGGGAAGTTATAAGTGGAAATGATGGCAATGTTTTAGATCCCTAGGATAAAAGCTTCTATTGCATTTAATGTAAAATCCCATACCTCATCATAGTACTGTCCTTCCTCAGAATTCAACACTTTTTGCATTTCCGTAATGAACCCTTTAAGAATGGGAATCATGTTCTATTGAGCATTTTAGTTTGTCTGTCTAATATGGAAGCACTGTACTCAGAAGTCAGCTTTAAAAACCGGCACAAAGAAAATGGAATACTGAGATGCTTTTATGTTCAGCTGTAGGAACATAGCTCACCATAAGATAAAGTAATATGAGTGATTTCCTTGTGTGCCTTATAAGCTGATTCTGGTGGCACTTGCAAGAAAGAGGTTCACACATTGATAGAATAACTGCCTATCATCTGTAACCATATTTACTGAACTCCAAATCACAACACATGGTTTGATCAGGGTTTTTCCTGATTTTTAAATCTATGAAGTCTTACCAAATTATTCAGATTAAGAAGTATTGCATTCTACTTTTAATGACTCACCTTTATTGAAAATTATAGTGGCTGGAGCAAAGCAGAGAAGGGAGCGAAGCCCGGGAGCGAAACCTGCTGAGGAGGGCTTCGCTCCCGCTCCCAGCTGCTGTGGCTGGGTTTGCCCTCCCGCTCCCAGCCACTGTGGCTGGGGTTCCCCTCCCACCTCCCGCCTCCACAGCCTTGGCTCTGTTCCTGTCTCTACCGCCTCTATTTAGCTCCCTTCTGTAGCGCTTCGCTTCCATGTTGTCTTCAGTCTTCGCTCCCAGCTGGTATATGCAAATTAACCGCCATCTTTGTTGGCGGTTAATTTGTATATCGCGCTGATTAGCCAATGGGTGGTGTAGCGAAGGTACAGTCAATTACCATGTTTGTCTATGCCCTTGTGGTCCCTGTGGGAAGTACTAGCTTTCTTTTTTTCAACAAGTTGAAGTCACTGCTAGTGACCATACTTGTTCTTTCCCTGTCTATTTACTAGTCTCAAGCCTGAGGGAGATAGAGCGGGCATGGCTGACCATTCATAGGCCAGAAGGAACCATCTGGGCCTGCTACTACCCTTCTTATGCTTGCCAAGTTCATAGGCCCTTCAGGACTATCCAGCCTCATAACTACTAAATTAGCTCATGTTTGGGCGTTTTCCCAGATTCAACTTGAATAAGGAGTAACTTTTCACAAACAAATTTATAGCACCAGCAGGCTGTTCAAAGATATCCTTTCCAATCTTTTTTTAAAATATATTCTTTTTTATTTCAGAGAGGAAAGGAGAGGGAGAGAGAGATAGAAACATCAATGATAAGAGAGAATCATTGATTGGCTGCCATCTGCACACCCTACACTGGGGATTGAGCCCACACCTGGGCTTGTGCCCTTGACCGGAATCGAACCCAGGACCCCTCAGTCCACAGGCTGACGCTCTATCCACTGAGCCAAACCGGTTAGGGCTCCAGTCTTTTTAAGATTAAAAAGATATAGTTTGTATCCAAATTATGAGTATCTTAGAAAATATATGGCTGTGGGTAGATAAGTGGGAAAAACCAAATTATTATTCAATTATTTGTTATTATTTTCAGCCCAAATAGAATTTAGAACTCTAGAAGTATTACTAGAAAAAATGATATGGAAAACACCTCTTATTAACACACAAATAATTTTATTCTGAAATCACAACATTGCCAATCAAATTGAAAACTCAGTTCTTACTTAGTGATTAGAAATGACCATTCCTTAATTTTCTTGCAAATATTCTCCTCTGTAACATAGAAAAAAACCAAGAGGAACTCTTTTCAGTTACTTTTTTGCTAAATCATCCAGTCCTATTTTGATGCTGTCCCTTAAAGAACATGGCAAAGAACCTCTTTAGAAAGAGGAAAGTAGAAGAGGGCACACTGGGACTTTGTTGCCATGTTACTTCAAGATCATTTGAAAATTAAAACCAAAAGAAAAAAATCCAGATAAGATTGGTGTGTTGGTGGTCATTTGTAGGAGGTTGCAAATGCTGATTCTACCTTCATGAACTCCACTAGTTCCATCTGGTTTTTGTTGTTGTTGTTTGTTTGTTTTTGTTTTTTTGCTCAAAATGTACAGTTCCAGCATATTTATTTTTAAATATATTTTTATTGATTTCAGAGAGGATGAGGGAGAGAGAGATAGAAACATCAATGATGAGAGAGAATCAGTGATTGGTTGCCTTCTGCATAACCCCATTGGGGATCGAGTCCTCAACCTGGGCATGTGCCCTGACTGGGAATCGCACCGTGACCTCCTGGTTCATAGGTCAACGCTCAACCACTGAATCACGCCAGCCAGGCAGTTCCAGCATACTTAAACAATTAAACATAGGTAATAGTTTGTTCCTACCCTCCTGGAGACTAATTTTCTGTGGTTGCTTCCAGGTTGCAAGAAGCCAGAACCAACTGATAGGTGTAAGACTGACATTGTGGTAAATAGAATTGATGACTATATCAATATCACATTTCTTTTTTAAAAAAATATGCTTTTATTGATTTTTAGAGAGAGAGGAAAAGCAAGGGATAGAGAGATAGAAACATCAATTGGCTGCCTCCTGCATGCCCCCTACTGGGGATCAAGCCTGCAACCCTGCCATGTGCCCCAACCAGGAATTGAACGTGTGACCTCTTGGTTCCTGAGTCAATGCTCAACTGCTGAGCCACACCAGTGGGCTGCTTTTCTAATAGATACTGTACTTAAAAACTAAGTCCTTGATATGAAATAGTCTCAGGCTGCTTTGTGTTTTGAACCTTGAGGCTGCATATATGAGCTTCCAAAAATGTTTTTGCAAGGTCAAATAATTTTGTAAGCCCACCTAGACACATCCAGAGAATTCCAAATTAATGGGCGTGTGACAATGTGGTGTCTTCAAAAGAACACGGGCTCTTGACTCAAGCAGATGGCCTTTTGCAAGTTATTTCACTTGTCTGAGTTTCAGTTTCTTTAGTTGGAAAATGCACGTCACTGCTACTTTAAGGATTCCAGAGAAGATTAAAATAGAAAGTGTTTAGAAAACATCCAGCACAGTTCTTGGCACACTTTAGGTGTTCAAGAAAAAGTGCTCACTATATGTAGACATAACATCTAGAACAGCGGTTCTCAACCTGTGGGTCGTGAACAATGAAAATACATCCTGCATATCAGATATTTACATTATGATTCATAACAGTAGCAAAATTACAGTTATGAAGTAGCAACAAAAATAATTTTATGGTTGGGGGTCACCACAACATGAGGAACTGTATTAAAGGGTCGCCGCATTAGGAAGGTTGAGAACCACTGATCTAGAACATTTAAAAATGCACTTTAAAAACAAATTGCAGTTTTTATTTTCTACGCATTTTCAGGTAACAAACTGTGTTTGATATTTCTAATAGACCAGTTAGATAGGAAGTGTACTCATTCTTTTTTTAAAAAATATTTTTATTGATTTTTTTACAGAGAGAAAGGGAGAGGGATAGAGTCAGAAACATCGATGAGAGAGAAACATCGATCATCTGCCTCCTGCACACTTCCCACTGGGGACGTGCCCGCAACCAAGGTACATGCCCTTGACCGGAATCGAGCCTGGGACCCTTGAGTCCGCAGGCCGACGCTCTATCCACTGAGCCAAACCGGTTAGGGCAGGAAGTGTACTCATACTTATTTTACAATGAAAAATCTGAGAACAAAATATGTATATATGAAACTTACCCTAAGTAATCTAGTTATCAAGTGGCAGAAACAGGGCTCATTGTGATTCTCTTCCCCCCCCCCCATTCTACTGCTGCTTCAATAGTATAGAATAGCCATGAGTTTGGAGGAATTAAAATACAATATATATCACAATTTTTATGCAATCATCTATTGAAGGGCAATTCAATTTCCATGTCTTGGCTACTGTCCACAATACTGTAGTGAACATAGCTGTACATATATTTTTATGAATAATTTTTTTTATTTTTTAGGTAGATACCCAGAAGAGAGATTGCTGGATCATATGGTAACTCTCTTCATAATTTTTTGAGGAAACTCCATACTGTTTTCCACAGTGGCTGTACTAATTTACATTCCCACCAGCAAAGAATGAGGATTCCTTTTCTCCACAACTTCTCCAACACTTGTTATTACCTGTCTTGTTGATAATAGCCATTCTAACAGGTGTGAGGTGGTATCTCATTGTGGTTTTGATTTGTATTTCTCTAATAGCTAGTGAAATTAGGCTTCTTTTCATATATCTGTTGGCCATTTGTATGTCTTCTTGAAAAAATTTCCTTAAGAAAAGATGAAATGCTGCCATTTGAGACATGTATGGATCTTGATAATATTATGCTAAACTAAATTAAGTCCAAAGGAAAAAGTCAAGAATTATAGGATTTCACCTCATATGTGGGATATAAAACAGAAAGGAAGAAACAAGACAAACAAAAACTCACAGACACAGACAACAGTATGGTAGTTACCAGAGGGAAAGGGGGTGGTGAGGAGGTAGAATAGGGTAAATGGGGTCAAATACATGGAGATGGAAGGAGACTTGACTTTGAGTGGTGAACCTGCAATTCAACATACAGGTGATGTATCATAGAATTGTGTACTTGAAACCTATGTAATCTTAGTAACAACTAGAGGCCCAGTGCACGAAATTCATGCACTCAGGAAGGTCCCTCAGCCCGGCCTGCACCCTCTCGCAGTCCGTGAGCCCTTGGGGGATATCCAACTGATGGCTTAGGCCTGCTCCCCAGGGGCCTAAGGCGGCAGTCGGACATCTTTAGTGCTGCCGCGAAGGCAGGAGAGGCTCCCGCCACTGCAGCTGCACTTGCCAGCCATGAGCCCAGCTCAGGGCTTCTGGCTGAGTGGTGCTCCCCCTGTGGGAGCACACTGATCACCAGGGGGCAGCTCCTGCATTGAGTGTCTGCCCCCTGGTGGTCAGTGTGTGTCATAGTGACCAGTCGTTCTGCTGTTTGGTCGATTTGGATATTAACCTTTTATTATATAGGATTGTCATCCCAATAAATTGGATAAAATTTAAAAAATACAAATGTTACAGTCATAAAAATGTAGCAGGGGATAAATAATTTGTTACTTATAATCACCCTGCAGTTTATAAGGCAAGTTGATCCCCAAGGTCAGCCCTTCCTTAATAGAGTTACATTCTAATTGTGAAGGTAAAAGAATAAGGAAGAGCTAAAATGCTCTGCATAAGAAAAGGGAGAAGTGTTGAGGGTGAGGCATGCTTGATTTGGCTATAGTGTAGACCAGGCGAATGCCAGGTCTGGAGGATGAGAGTTAAAGCAAAACTTTGGAGGAACAACAGAGATACTTCATTGACAGTCCCTTATAATTTTGCTTTTGGGATGCGATGTAACCCTAAACTCCACTCCCCTAACAAATCATTAGGCAAATTTCAATTGCTTAATATTGCTAGTAGAGTAGATTTTCTTTGTCAGGATATAGACTATGATAAGATGTATTCCAGGGTTAGTAGGAATCCTTTCTGTCCTTACTGGACACCAGGCATATCTGGGTTATAAAAGAATAAATTGCCATCTTTTAACCTTGGCAGATAATTAGAGTACTTTTTAAAGATCTTTGTATGTTCTATAGCAGATGCCATATATTTCAATATGGCCAAGCAGGTGGTATGAAAAAATAGGGCAGGCTGTGAAGTGGATGCATGGCTCTTCTAAAGGGAATTGCCTTAACTTAAACCTGACAGATGACTGCAGTGCAGAAATGAGTGTTGCCAGATCTTCTGATATTTTTTTCTTTAAAAAAAAAGGAAAAGGAAAACAACAACTGGTGATCTAAAATATTATGAGGACTTTTGTGATTTTAAAATATCCACAATATTTTTTAAACAAATTGAAATAAATGAGCAAACAGAAAACACCCTGCTGGCCAAACAAAATCTCCAAACTGGATCTGCCTCTGGACCACCTGCTCATGACTTCCGCCAGCATTCCCATTCTTCCACATGCTGCAAATTCAATTTGAGAAGCGCCGGTATATATACATCCTAAACACCCCAGGCTAGGGTTTCAATAAGTAGTTGGCCTCGGAAGAGTATCTTTCCTCTCTGTACTTCAGTTTCCTTACCTAAAAAGTAGAAGAAAAATCATCGTTCTTACCTCGTAGGATTGTTGTAAGGATTGGACATATTAATACATTAGTCTCTTCATTCACTTCTCATTTATCTTCTAAAATAACTCCATCTGTATTCACCTTTAACAAATAGTGGCATTGCTCAAGGATGATTGTTCTATTTATGTCCTTTTATTTTAGTCCCAAACCCTAGTGAATAAACAAGTTATGTTTTTGACCAGTACCATGTCTCTCCAAATTTTTCAAAGGCCATAGGTCCATTTCTAACTAAACCCTGGTAAGATGATCATTGCCAATGTTTCTACTATATTTGCTGGAGAAGTGAGCTTTTGTAGGCACTACTTTAATCTCACTGTTTTTGTCCTAAATTCAATATTTCCTCTTCATCCACTATTTAATACTAAGCCAATTTTGTTGTTTTTCACTTTGTTTCAGTTTACAAAATTAATACTTAGAAAAATTCAAAGAGTACAAAAATCTAAAACATTTTTCTTAACAAGTGAAATCCTGCCAACCAGATATGACTACCATGTTTTACATGCTGTTTCACAATCTGCTTTTGTCATGCATCATTGTGTTGTGGACCTTTTCCTAGTCAATGAATTTTATTCAATAAATAATAATAGCATCACTTGTAAATAGCTTTCTAACACTAATTTCTAAAACTAATTTCTCCTTTAACTCTTTGTGGACCCACTTTAAGGAGTCATTAGTTTTTAGGCTTTCAAAGGTGTTAAAGATAATGAGGAATAAGTACTTATACCTTATTCTTCCTACTGAAATCAACTATATACAAGAAAAAGAATGAGCAACTGAGAAAAAATCCATTCATACAGAAGATTTTTGCTACAACTAGAACATAACAAAAACTTCTATTTAAAAATAAGTACTTTGTTTGAAATATGATATCAAAGAAAATATCTAAAATGAAATAATAACAAAAAACAGAAGGACTGAAGCTATTAGTTGGTAGAGTACAGGAAAAGATGGAAGAAAAATATTAATATATTACTAAAATGAAAGCCAGATAACAAGCAGAAAACAATAACAGATATAGCCAAAAACACAGTTTAGGAAGACTAGTGTAAGGGATATGAACAAAATGAAATGGAAAGAATAAAATATTTTTTTAAATTTTGTAGATTTTTTACAGAGAGGAAGGGAGAGGGATAGAGAGTTAGAAACATCGATGAGAAACATCGATCAGCTGCCTCTTGCACACCCCCTCCTGGGGATGTGCCCACAACCAAGGTACATGCCCTTGACCGGAATCGAATCCGGGTCCCTTCAGTCCGCAGGCCGACGCTCTATCCACTGAGCCAAACTGGTTAGGGCAAGAATAAAATATTTTTAAAGTTTCTATATGAATGTTAGCTAATTAGAATAATGAGTTCCAACATATGTATAATTTATGTACATGAAGAAGAGAACAAAATTATATTAAAAACTAAAAATCATATAAACAAGCTATTATGAAATACAAGAATGTCCAAATCTCTCATTCAATGCCAGTTTTTATCATATAGTACTAAATTAAGTATCTATAATGTATACAAAAGGATGAGTGTGTGTGTGTGTGTGTGTGTGTGTGTGTGTGTGTGTGTCCATGTGTCCGTGGCTGTGTGTGCTGGCGCGTGTGCCTATGTATGAGTGTTGATGGTGGTTACTTCTGGTACTGGAATTCTGGAGTAGGAGGAAAACATTTTTTTCATTGTGTTCCATTTCAAACAGTTCTAAAATATAACCACGTGTGTATTATTTTTATAATATTAATGTTAAACTTGTATAAAATGTGAATTTATTCAATTTTTCTTCACAAGGGAATGACTAGTTTATTTTGTAACAAAGCTACCCTTAACTGTTCAATTGTGATTTATCCTCATAGGAAAAAATGTAATATAAGAATAAATTAAAATTCATTCCACTTTCTAAATGCCAGCTTGGGGAAGTGACAGAGCAGCTATTTAGGGAAGGCATGCAGTCCTACCTGGTTCCTTCTCTTCTATCTTCCCTGTGGGGAAAAAGCCTTAAGCCAACCAATGTACCAAACCCTGTCACTCTCATGCCATAATTGAAGACCAATTGTGTCTTAGGAAATTAAACAGAAAATAAACAAACAATAAAACTGCCCTTGTAATTGGGCTAAGAAAACATCCTGGGCTCAATTATTATAGATAACCTGATACTGGCAGAGGAGACAGGATCACTGAAAAGACTTATATCCAAAATCCAGGAATAAAGCAGCTACCTATAAGACAGAGCATACACTAGAATGCACCCCTACCCCAAACACAGTCTCCTCAGTGTTGACAAATTAGTAACAGCAATCTTATGTTAGTACTGAGACAAGAAAGAGAAGGAGAGAGACCCCATCTGAGGTGTATGTGCAAATGGAAAATATAAACCTGAGAGAAGAACAAATGCTGAAAAAACCTACCATCCTAAGTAGCCCCATCCTAGGCAGAAGATAATACTAGAAGAATTTAGAGATTGCCACACTGAGGATACACAATGACAAAAGCCAAACTCAACTCAACTAAAAGCCTCAAAAAGAAATAAATTGCATAAATACAATTTCAGGACATAAATACATATATCCCAGTCTATACTGTTTGACAAAAGATGTCTGATTTTCAACAAAAATATATACACAACATACAAAGAAAAGTAAGGTGAAAGACAGAGCAATCAATAGAACGAGATGTAAATATGACTCAGATATTGGAATCAAAAGACAAGGAATTTATAATACCTATGATAAACTAGAAATGCTCTTGTTCAGGGGTTAGCAAACTTTTTCTGTAAAAGACCATACATAAGTAGTTTAACTTTTGAGCCCAATTAATTATAAGAAAATGCAAATTAAAGTTACAATGAGATATCAATCCAACCCAAAACAAAATGAAAAGAATGATAATAACATGTTGGTGGGGATGTGGAGCAATTGGAACACTCATGCCATAGCTAGGGAGTGTAAATCAGTACAATCTCTTTGAAAAACTGTTTGGATGTATTTAATAAAGCTAATCATATGCATACTACATATAAATTAAGAATTCTACTAGGTATATGCACCAAATTCAGGCACCAAAATGTTTATAGCAGCATCTTATATAATATTAAAAAACAAACTTAAATGGCCCTCAATAATAGAATTTATAAATTTATGGACTATTCATATAACAAAACACTTTATGGCAATGAAAATGAAAAAATACTGATATCCAAAAAAACATTGATTCTTCTCACGAAAATAATGCTGCAGAAATGGATATGCTGGTGATACATGATAATGTGATACTGTGGATTTCAGACATATAGGGTGATGGTAGAAAGCAGACCAAAAAACTGCTGCTGGATGATGTAATTAGCCAACAAGAGAAACCATCTCTGACCACCACACTCCTTAGCCTCCCACCCCCTTGAATATTCCCCATTGTCAGTGAGAACCACCAAATCTTACTTTTACATTTGGGCTCAGAATATAGGTTTCTGTCCTGTTGTGTTTTTAAAACAATTTTCAGAAGTTCTTAAAAGGCAAAGGTGAATTGCTGTGAAATTTACTGGTCCCAGCTTTTAGGTTCTTTAAGAGACTAACAGTGGCTGCATGGAGGCTTTCTCAGCATCCCTGTATTGTCTCCTGCCAGAGGTGGTAAGATCATCGTTCAAAATGGAAATTATATTGGAAAGCCATTTAGACTCCTAGGTGATGCAAGCATCTAAGAGAGAGGTTAATCACACCACAGAGGCATGGGTGGCATCATTTATTTTTCTAATTGTTTAAATCAAATTTTATACCATGTTTAAAATTAATTTTGTGTTAACTTGAGGTAGTTAAAGGGAGTTTGTTGTAATGGTGGTTTTGCTGTAAAAAATTGTTTCAAACTCTGCTGAAATATTGCTGAAAAGCATGATGCTGTTAACACAACAATCTGTGGCTGCTCTGTCTTGCCTACTTTTTCTCTCCCTCTGAAGCAGGTTGAAGGTTGGAAATGCAAGCACAGAAGAACCCGCATTGGTATTTATTTCGTTGTTTCCTCTCCTCTCCCCCTCACCACCATGCCCAATCCACCCTGTGTCTTACTCAACCTCTTTGTTCAGTATGTGTGACTTCAAGCCAATTTACCAAAGAGCCACAGGTAGAGAATCTGTATTGTTCTTACTAAAACACAGCATGGAATTTACATTGAAATTGAACAAAACAAATCTAAATTTTAAATGTCAAATATTACTAAGCCTACATTACTTATACTTCTAAAATAAAATCTCTAGTCCAATCAATCAGTCAGTAAGACAAATGAGGATAAAGTTCTGCCCTCTTTCCTGCTTTTGGATGTGACTGTGTAAAGATAGGATGAAAGATGATGCAATAGTCATGTGACCATGAGAACAAAACAGGAAACATAGTTTCCATGCTGAGGATGGTGACCTGAAAAGATAGAAAGGGTCCAGACCCTTGTGAATATCATTGAGCCACTGTAATAACTCTGAAAGAACCTATTTCAGATTTTGTGTAATGTGAGGGGGGAAAAATGAAAAACAAACAAATAAAAATTTAAATAACTACTTTTAAACCAGTTATTTTGTAGTAAAAAATATCTCCATATTAAAATAACTTTCTTATATCTGGGTATCTAAAATACTTCCTCATCTCAAAAGTTAAATAATGAAAAATGTCTCTATTTTTTTTGCCATGATAAACTTTTCTTGGAACAATGAAGCCTTTTGATTAGTAGACTCAGGACTTCTGTCATTTCTGGAAGATTTTTTTCTTTCATACGTGTGAATATTTTGTTGTATTTGTTTTTCCTTTTCATCAGGCATATCAGTTATCTAGATTTTATATCTCAATTTCAAGAGTATTTATCCATTTTTTCTCTAATGGGATTTCTTCTTTGTCCTTTTTGACATTATCTGTTATGTACTCACTTCTGTCTTTTATCCCAGTAGCTCAGTTCTTACAGATTAAAAATCAGCAATTTTCTCTTTTAATTGCATTTTCACATTAGGTGCTACTATTATATCTCCTTAATTTGTTTCCCTGCAGACATACTACTCTCAGATGTCCATCCTATTTATGAAATAGCAGTGGATTTATGTATGCTTTCATCTGTTTATATCCCACCAAATTACATTGGTCTCTCTACAGTTGATTCTTAGTGTATTCTTTCATTTTCTTTCAAATGTTTTCTATTTGGATGAGTTTCCTCAGCTATGTTTTGTGATTGGAATATTGTTTTAATTTCAATCATATTTTAACCCTTTTTTACTCTTTTTATGTCTCCTTTTAGGAAGGAAAGTTATTATGAACCTAAATATATACCACTTTATTGAAATGTACACTACTCTTTACTTTGGTTCTTTATGGTCATAATTGTTCTTTTGTTCATAAAGAAAGTAAAGTTTTCTTGGCTACCACCTTAGAATTGTCACTCTAATATTTGAATTTTTTTACATACCACTCTTGCTTTAGCTTATACTAAGTAGTTCTAAGAAAAAGTGAAACTAAAGCAATAAAAGGAATATGAATTATTTAGTCTTGTGACATATTTTTTCTTGTGAAACTTCCCTAGTTATTTTACATGACTTTAAAATTGATGTTTTCACTATTTCATATGAGAATAGAAGCTTGCATCTTTGTCTATGTGTGCTTTCTCTGTCTTTGTTTATATAATTTAATGGTTTATGGAAATGGTATAGTAAACCAATATAATTAGAACTCATAACCAAAATTTCACACAGTCACCTTGTGAGGCCATACACATATTCTAACATTATTGACATTGCTGCAGATCTGGGTGGATTTCAATTTGGGAAGCTGCCATCAGAGCCAGTTGATATATCACACAAGAAAATAACTTTTATCATCTTATAATTACACTTCAATTTGGACCCTAAAGAGTAATATGACATTTGCTTTCTAACCATTTTTTTTACACTTGACTTTCGAAGGCAATTTACACCTTCATGTTTTCTGTTCTTACTTCTGCTAGCCTTTCCTTCGCTACCATCTAGGCCAGTGTTTTTAAGATAAGCGCTTTAACCACAAAAGCAAACAATGGTGTGTACTATGCTGTTGAAATTAATGTAAATCACAAATATAAATTTTTAACATTAAAAATTATTATATTTGACTCCCAGGCAGCTGGCACTGGCACAGAAACCAACCATGCCATCTTGAAGGGCAGAACTGTTTGTGACTAGGATCCTAGCCTCGCCACCATCCAGACTGGCCTCAGACGCAAACCGGGACCCTACAGCCACTCTGGACAAAGACCTGCTACCACATCTGCAGACCCAGGGACATTGAGATTCCAGACATCCTGGCTGCAGATTTCTGTGAGTCACGGAGTGCATCCCCCTCCCCGCTGGCCCACAGCAGTGGAATACGGCATGCGCAACGAGTGGTACACAAGTGGGCCTCCCGATGACACCAGGCAGCTGTGCAACCTCGCCCCCCTAGCAGGCCAGGGACTTTGATTATTGGCACGCGCGCTGAAGGCCACACTGAGTGCCAATGACTTTGATTCTCGGTGCACGCAAACAGGAACTTTGTTTCTTGTTGCACATGTGCATGGGAATGCTGACTATTGGCGTGCACAGACTGATTCTCAGCACATGAGCAAGGCTGCACTGAGCACCAGTGACTTTGGTTCTCAGAGCATGCACACGAGGACTCTGTTTCTCGTTGTGTGCACATGGGGACCCTGATTCTCAGAGCACGCTCGAGGCCACACCGAGTGCCAGAGACTCCAATTCTTGATTCTCAGCACACGCATATGGGGATTCTGATTCCTGATGTGCACTCGGGGACCCTGATTCTCGATGTGCACATGGAGACCATGATTCTCGGCGCAAGCACAAGGCTGAACTGAGCACCTGTGACACTGATTCTTGGCGAAGGTATGCAAGGACTCTGATTCTCGGCACACGCAGCTGCCTCCGACCATGGCAGCCACACGTTTCAGTGTCTGAGCTCTTCAGTGACACTCGGGTGATGCAACGCTCCTGCTGCACACGATTGAGGCCCCCACAACTCTGTGCTTGGACCTTCTGGTGATAGCAAGAATAGGGAGACAAGGAAACAATCCCCAAAGAAAAGGAAAAAAAAGGAATCACCAAGAAAGGAAATAACTGAAATGGAGGCATGCAATATGTCAGAAAAAGAATTCAGAGTAATGGTCATACAGTTCATAAACTGGATGGATGAGAAAATCAACAACCTATGCAAAAATCAGGAAGAAATCAAAAGTGATATAGCTACAATCAACAATGCAATGGAAGGTTTCAACAGAAGACTAGAATAAGTGGAGGACTGAATTAGTGAGTTAGAAAGTAAGGTAGGAAAACAAGCCAAATCTGAACAGCAACTGGAGAAAAAAAAATAAAAAGCAGGAGGAGAGCCTAAAAGAGCTTTGAGGCAACATGAAAGGAAGTAACATACGTATAATAGGGGTGCCAGAGGGACAAGAAGAGCAACAAGGATGAGAATATATATGAAGAAATAATGACAGAAAACTTCCCGGATATGGGGAAGAAAAAAGTCACACAAGTACAGAGAGTCCCAAGCAAGATGAATCACAAAAGACACACACCAAGGCACATCATAATTACAATGGCAAACATTAATGACAAAGAGAGAATCTTAAAGGCTGCAAGAGAGAGACAGAGAGTTACCTACAAAGGATCCCCCATCAGATTATCAAATGATTTCTCAACAGAAACACATCAAACCAGAAGGGAATGGAATGAAGTATACAAAGTGATGCAAAGCAAATGAATGAATCGAAGAATACTCTAACCAGCAAGGATATCAATCAAAATTGAAGGGGAAATCAGGAGCTTCACAAACAAAAAACTGCTAAGGGAGTTTATCACTACCAAGCAAGCAATGCAAAAGAATGCTAAAGGGAATGCTATAAAAAGAAGAAATAGAAAGGGAGGAAGTAACACAGGCATAAAGAATAGAAATGGCTACAAACAAGTACCTATCAATAATAACATTAAACGTAAATGGATTAAATGCTCCAATCAAAAGACATCGTGTGGCTGATTGGATAAAAAAAATATGACCCATATATATGCTGTCTACAAGAGACCCACCTAAGAACAAGGGATTCACACAGACTGAAAGTACCCAAATAAACAACATCAGAAATGAGAGAGGTGAAATAATAACAGACCCCACAGAAATACAAAGAATCGTAAAAAAAAAAATACTATGAGCAACTCTATTCCTAGAAACTGGTCTACCTAAAAGAAATGGACTTATTCCTAAAAAAAAATATGACCTTCCAAAACTCAATCAGGAAGAATAAAAAAATCTGAATAGGCCAGTAACTATGGAGGAAATTGAAAGCAGTAATCAAAAAACTTCTAACAAACAAAAGCCCTGGACCAGACGGCTTCACAGGGGAGTTTTTAGAAATATTTAAAGAAGAAATAAAACCTGTCTTTCTCAGACTATTCTAAAAAGTTCAAGAGGAAGGAATACTTCCAAGCTCTTTCTATGAAGCCAGCATTACCCTATCCAAAACCAGACAAAGACAATACAAAGAAAGAGAATTACCGGCCAATATTCCTCATGAAAGTAGATGCCAAAATTCTCAACAAAATTCTAGCAAATCAAATCCAGCATTACATCAGAAAGATCATACACCATGACCAAGTGGGATTTATTCCAGGGATGCAAGGATGGTACAACATCTATAAATCAATAAATGTGATACACCACATAAACAAATTGAGAGATAAAAACCATATAATCATATCCATTGATGCAGAAAAAGTATTTGACAAAATCCAACACCCTTTCTTGATAAAAACTCTGAGAAAAGTGGGAGTAGAGAGATCATACCTCAACATAATAAAAGCCTTATATGACAAATCTACAGCCAACATCATACTCAATGGGCAAAAACTAAAATCATTTCCCCTAAGAACACTAACAAGACAGGGTTGCCCACTCTCACCAATCCTGTTCAACATAGTACTGGAGGTATTAGCCATGGCGATCAAACAAGAAGAAGAAATAAAAGGCATCCCAATTGGAAAAGAAGAGGTAAAATTGTCATTATTCACAGATGACATGGTATTGTACATAGAAAACTATAAAGACTCCATCAAAAGACTACTAGACTTAATAAATGAATTTGGCAATACAGCAGGATGCAAAATTAACACCCAGAAGTATATGGCTTTTTTTATACACCAATAATAAACTCACAGAAAGGGAATCTAAAAAAAAAATCCCATTTACCATTACAACAAAAACATTAATTAACCAAGGAGGTAAACGACCTGTACTCAGAAAATTACAGGACTGTGAAAAAAGAGATAGAGGATGACATAAACAAATAGAAGAATATACCATGTTAGTGGATTGGGTCGAATCAACATCATTAAAATGTCCATACTACCCAAAGCAATCTATAAATTCAATGCAATCCCCATTAAAATACCAATGACATATTCAAAGACCTAGAACAAATTCTCCAAAAATTCATCTGGAAAAAAGACCCAAAATAGCTCCAGCATTCTTGAGAAAGATGAACAAAGTTGGAGGGATCACAATACCAGATATCAAGCTACATTACAAAGCCACTGTTTTCAAAACTGCTTGGTACTGGCACAAGAACAGACACATAGACCAATGGAACAGAACAGAGAACCCAGAAATCAACCCAAGCCATTATGCTCAATCAATATTTTTCAAAGGAGGCAAGAACATACAATGGAGTCAAGATAGTCTCTTCAATAAATGGTGTTGGGAAAATTGGACAGATACATGCAAAAAAAATGAAACTAGACCACCAACTTACACCATACACAAAAATACTCAAAATGGATAAAGGACTTAAACGTAAGACAGGAAACCATAAAAATATTAAAAGAAGCCCTAGGCAACAAAATAGCAGACATTTCTTGTAGCAATATCTTTACCGACACAACTTCTAGGGCAATGGGAACTAAGGAGAAAATAAACAAATGGGACTACATCAAAATTAAAAGCTTCTGCACAGCAAAAGAAACCATCAACAAAACAACAAGAAAGCCCACTGCATGGGAGAACATATTTGCCAATGTTATCTCTGATAAGGCTTTAATCTCTAAATTTATGGGGAACTCATACAATTTAACAAAAGGAAGATAAGCAATCCTATCAAAAAATGGGCAAAGGACCTAAATAGACACTTTTCAAAAGAGGACATTCAGAAGGCCAAGAGACATATGAAAACATGCTCAGTCAGTAATAATCCGAGAGATGCAAATCAAAACAGCAATTAGGTACCATCTCACACCTGTCAGAATGGCTATCATCAACAAATCAACAAACAAGTGCAGAAGAGGATGCAGAGAAAAAGTAACCCTCTTGCACTGCTGGTGGGAATGCAGACTGGTGCAGCCATTATGGAATACTGTATGGAGTTTCCTCAAAAAACTAAAA
>NW_005370332.1:419014-423175 GCF_000412655.1 Myotis brandtii
AGGAATATATATTCCAAAAACAGAAACACCAATCAGAAAGGATATATGCACCCCTATGTTCATAGCAGCACAATTTACAATAGCCGAGATTTGGAAACAGCCTAAATGTCTCTTACCAGATGAGTGGATTAGTAAGCCATAGTACATTTACACAATGGAATACTATGCTGCTATTAAAAAGAAGGAATTCTTACCATTTGCAATAGCATAGATGGACCTGAAGAGCATTATGCTAAGCAAAATAAGCCAGTCAGAGAAAGATAAATGTCACATGATCTCACTCATTTATGGAATATAATGAACATCATAAACTGATGAACAGAAATAGATACAGGGACAAACAAGCATCGAACAGACTGTCAAACTACAGAGGGAAGGCAGGGGAGGGTTGGAGGTGAGAGATCAACCAAAGGACTTGTATGCATGCATATAAGGATAACCAATGGACACAGACACTGGGGGTGTGGTGAGGGAATGTGCCGGTGTGGTAGGGGAGGCCGGGGGAGGTCAGTGGGGGGAGAATGAGACATATGTACTACTATTTGTAATACTTTAAACAATAAAAAAGAAAACAAAGCAAAAAAAATGTTATATTTGCCTTAATGATGTCTTACATGGAATAATAAGTGTATTCTTTGAATAGTTGGAGAACAGTGTAATTTTTTTTAGTTCCAGCTGACAAATACCAAAGAAAATTTGCATCAAAAAAGAAATTTCACATCAGTGTCAAATTGCAGATTTATATGTTCCATTTGAAATATACTTAGAGATCCAATTCAAAAATCTGAGTTTGTTTATGGCTTAATGAAGTCTCTTTCTTTCTTTTTTCCTTTCTTCCTTCTCACTTATTTTAAGATATTATGTATATTTATAATATCTATAAATTCATTATTGATATTTCTTAGAAAATGTAGGTGGTTGTACTATTAAATTAATCTTTTTGAAGATGTAAAAAGATAATAATACTGTACTCTTTTGGATTGTAAGAGCAGACAGGGCACAATAGGAAATTTGTGTACATATTGTGAATATGATTAGAAAAATGACTGACTGTTAAGGTGATTTCAATGACCCAGGTAGGCTCAACTTTAAAACTAGTGGGGAAAGGATAGGTAAAAACAAAGAATGGGGATGATTTGCTAAAATTACCATAAAATTAATAGTTTAAGTTAGACCATTCAAATGTGGTTAAATTGTACTTGATTTGGGCTGGCAATGGAGTCCTAGAGAATCTCGTCTGGAGACTTCTGAAAGTGGTGATTGACAATTTTAGATTAATTACAGTTCTATGTGGTTATAGTGATATATTCAATTCTGAGCAAGACGTCTGGTAGATGGAGGAAATATAGCAAGTAATTGGCAATATGTGGAAAGTCTTTAAGGCACCAAACATGTTCTACTATCAAATATTCAGGATCCAGACAAGGCTTCAGTTCCAATGAAAAAATGAATAATCAGAAACAAAAACTTAGTTCAGAAGCACAAATTGAACACACTTAGTTTAAAAGAGAAGTTGAAGGATATCGGATATTTAACTTACAGCAATAGAATTAATTCAAAATTTCACTCAGTGATAGAGCTATGTCTCCTTATATACAGTTTGCCTTGGTCAAGTATGGCTCCAGATCCTTCAGTATGAACATGTAAGAGCTTATAGATGAGCAATACTAAGAGAGGATTATAAGACATGTGCATTACAATGTATGTACTTTACAGATTTTATCTGAGTCCAGCCATTAGTTGGTGGATGTTAAACTGACGAGTATCTAGCTTCACATAGAGTATTATGTGATAGGATTTAAATGAAATAATATTTTCTATGTAATACTTCTTAAAAAGGCTAGCTAGAGGCCAAACTATACATAAGGTAAAATTTGCCCTGGGATTATTTTCATAATCTAGAGATAGCCTCCCTATATCTGGATGCTTGGGAACTCTCAAGACAGCACCACACTTAGGGAGTAGAAGCAAATTGAAATTTTCTCCAAGTAAATTGATTTATTCAACTCTTCTTTCCAAGTTCATCTCTAGAACAATTGAGAGTTAGGTCAAGTTCGTCCTCTACCCCATCTCTCCATCCCTTCTATTGGCTTTCTTAAGCAGTCTGCTTCTATTCCTGCTCTCTTCCTCTGCTTTCCTTACACTTCACTAGACCAAGAAAGAAATCATTTTAGAGCCCTTCATTTTTCACCCATTCCATTATCATATCTCTGGACAGTGACATTAAAATAGCAATAAAGCAAATTCATACAGTATGGTTATTAATATAGTTCTTCAATATAAGAGAACACCCAATTCAGTCAAAAAAATTTTTAAGAAAACTCATAAAACTTAAGGCAAACAGTCTTGGCCTTTTCAGGATTGTGGAAATAAGATTTGGGGAAAAAAGAAACTTTTGGGCTTTTAAAAGCACAGCTTGTAGGCAGCTACCTATCCTCCAGGATTGGTCCTCATTTGGTATTCAAATAGATTTAAAAGGTCATGTATGACAAACCCACAGCCAACATCATGCTCAGTGGGCAAAAATAATTGTGTTTCCATTAAGATAAGGAACAAGACAGATGTTTGCTTTTACCACTCTTATTCAACATTGTACTGAAAGTCCTAGCCATAACAATCAGACAAGAAGAAGAAATAAAAGATATCCAAATTGGAAATGAGGAAGTAAATTTGTCATTATTTGCACATGATGTGATTTTGTATATAGAAAACCCTAAAGACTCCACTAAAATCTACTAGATCTAATAAATGAATTCAGAAAAATACCAAGATACAAAATTAGTATTCAGAAATCGGTGGCATTAGTGAACTACGAGAAAGATAAATTACAAAAACAATCCCACTAACTATTGCAACAAAAACAAATAAGGTACCTAGGAATAAATTTAACCAAGGAGGTAAAAAACCTGTACTTGGAAAATTATAAGATACTAAAAAAGAAATGGAGGAAGATACAACTAAGTGGAAGCATATACTGTGTTCATGGATAGAAAACATTAACATCATTAAAATGTCCATACTACCCAAAATAATCTATAGATTCAATACAATCCATATTAAAATGCCAATAGCATAACTTGCAGATCTAGAGCAAATATTCCAAAAAGTTTTATAGAGCCAAAAAAGACCCTGCAGAGCTTCAACAATCTTGAGAAAGAAGAACAAAGTTGGCAGTATCACACTACCTGATATCAAGTTATATTACAAGACCATAGTAATCAGAACAACATGGTATTGACACAGAAGAAGTCATATAAATCAATGGAACAGAATAGAAAGCATAAAAATAAATCCATGCCTTAATGGTCAATTAATATTGGACTAAGGAGGCAAGAGCATACAATGGGGTAAAGAGAATCTGCAATAAATGGTGTTGTGAAAATAGGACAGATACATGCAAAAAAAATGCAACTAGACTACAAACTTACACCATACACAAGAATAAACTCAAAATGGATTAAAGACTTAAATGGATGTATCACTATAAAAATCCAAGAAGAAAACATATGCAGTATAACTTTGTAGCAATATTTTTGATGATATATCTCCTAGCGCAAGGGAAACAAAGGAGAAATAAACAAATGAGACTATATCAACCTAAAAAGCTTTTGTACAGCAAAAGAAACAATCAACAAAATAAAAAGGGAACCCACTGAATGAGAGAACATATTTGCCAATGATACATCTGATAAGGGGTTAATTTCCAAAATATATTTTTTAAAAAGGAAAAACGTATACAACTCAGCACTAAGAAGACAACCCAATTAAGAATGGGTAAAGGACCCAAATAGACACTTCTCCAAAGAGGACATACAGATGTCCAATCTACACTAATAAAAGAGAAACATGGTAATTGGTGTACGACCACTACCCTTTTCATTGGCTAATCAGTGAGTATATGCAAATTAACTGTCAGCCAAGATGGCAGCCGGCAGCCAGGCACTGAAGCGAGCATGAGGCTTGCTTGCTGTGGACTCCAACGTTCGCTGCCTCACTTGCCAGCCTCTCAGCTGCAAGTCTAAGCAACTATATACTATGTTGCAAATAAGAAGGTAAACAAACTGCCAGAAACCAGCCGGACTGAAACCCAGCCGGACCGAAACATTGTATCCATGTTTTCAGCAGCGAGGCCTCAGAGCTAAAGCTGGCCCAGAATAAAAA
>NW_005370332.1:424117-425198 GCF_000412655.1 Myotis brandtii
CAACCCCCTGATCAGCCCTGCTCTGTGCCTGATAGGGGGGAGCTCCCCAATCCCCTGATTGCCCTGCAGCTCTGTGTTTGACAGGGTGCAGCACACCAACCCCCTGATCGGCCCTGCTCTGTGCGTGACAGGGGGTGGCATTGCAACCTCCCGATCCGCCCTGCTCTGTGCATGACGGGGCGGCGCCCCTACTCCCCAATCGGCCCTGCTCTGAGCCTGACCAGGGGCTGCACTTAGGGATTGGGCCTGCCCTCTGCCACCCGGGAGCAGGCCTAAGCCAGCAGGTCATTATCTTCTGAGGGGTCCCAGACTGCGAGAGGGCACAGGCCGGGCTGGGGGACCCCCCCTCCCCCCGCCCCCTGAGTGCACAAATTTTTGTGCACCGGGCCTCTAGTCTATATATATAAAAGCCTAAGCGACCAAATGACCAAACGACCAAACAATCAGTCAACCAGTCAACCGGTTGCTATGATGCGCACTGACCACCAGGAGTCAGGCACTCAATGCAGGAGCTTCCTCCTGGTGGTCAGTGCGCTCCCACAGTGGGAGCGCTACTCAGCTGACTAACAGGCGCCAGAAGCAAGGCTCAGGGCTGGCCGCTGCAGCCTGGAGACTGCAGCAGAGCAGCAGCAAGCTTACTGAGTGGCGGTGGTGGCAACCGCAGCGGGGTTGGGATGAGCAGGAGTGGCAGGCGGCGTTGGACTGCCGGTTTTGGCTGATCCCCGCAGGCTATGCCGAAGGACCCCACTGGTGCATGAATCCATGCGCCAGGCCTCTAGTACACATATAAAAGAAATGCTCAATGTCACTAATCATCCAAGAGATGCAAATGAAAACCACAATGAGATAGCACCTCACACCTGTCAGAATGACAATATTTAATGAATCAACAAACAAGTGCTTGTGAGAGAATGTGGAGAAAAGGGAACCCTTATGCACTGTTGATCGGAATGCTGGTGGGTGCAGCCACTATGGAGAGCAGTATGGAGTTTACTCAAAAAATTAAAAAATGGGGGTTTGGGGGCTATGGGGAGATAAGGACACATATGTAATACCTTAATCAATAATGAAAAAAAAGAAA
>NW_005370332.1:425320-434784 GCF_000412655.1 Myotis brandtii
TGGGGGGCATCAGGAGGCAACCAATCAATGATTCCCTCTCATCGTTGATGTTTCTATTTCTCTTTCTCTCTCCCTTCCTCTCTGAAATCAATAAGAATATATTTAAAGAATTAAAAATGAAACTGCCTTATCATCTAGCAATCCTACTTCTTGGAATATATCCTAAGAAACCCTAAACACTAATTCGCAGGAATATATGCACCCTTATGTTCATTGCAGCATTATTTACAATAGCCAACATCTGGAAACAGCCCAAGTGCCCATCAGTAGATGAGTTGATAAAAAAGCTGTGATACATTTACACCATGCAATACTACTGGGCTGCAAAAAAGAATATCTAACCTTCTGTGACAGCATGGATGGACCTGGAGATTATTATAGTGAAATAAGCCAGTTAGAGAAAGATAAATACCATATGATCTCACTTAAATGTGGAATCTGGTGAACAAAATAAACTGATGAACAAAACAGAAACAGAGGCTTGGATACATGGAATAGATTGGTAGCTCTTAGAGGGGTAGGGGCTTGGGGGTTGGAAGAAACAAGGTGAAGGGATTAAGCAAAAAGACATATAACACATAGACACAGACAACAGTGTGATGATAGCTAGAGGAAAAGGGGGGTGGAGGTAGGTGGAGATGGGCCAAGGCAGGATAAATGGGGACAGAAAGATACTTTGCTTTGGGTGATGGGTTCACCATGCAATGTGCAGATGATATTTTGTTGAGTTGTAAACTTGAAACCTGCATGGTTTTGTGAAACAGTGTCACCCCAATAAATTTTAAAAAAGGAAAAAAATTTAGAATTAAAAACATCAAGAAATATATTTACTACGCTTATATTTTGAATATAAACATAAAACGTTTGAGACAGAAAACCAGTGAATAGCTTATTGCAGTTCTATAAATAATAACATCAGCTTCTCAGCTGAAGAAATAATTTTTTCACTGGCATTTATGAAAAATGAATGACTTCTATATGTGCTGATATATTTTGTAGGCTACCTTCTGACATCCAGTGATGTCTAATTGGACTATTGTCACTAATGCTATTATCAATGGCTTCTGCATTATTATGATTTCTGATTATGAATCAAGCCAAAAGAAAAATATTAATAACAGTAGTCTATATTAGTGTAGTGCTATATTAAATTTTTTAATGCCTGCCCTCAGCTATAATTTTATTCTCTTTTCAAAACAGCTCTGCCAATTAGGGAAAGTGGGTACGATCCACACTTTCTAGGTGAGGAAATTGAAACACAGAAGCTTGTGCATAATCACACAGCTAATTAATTAGCAGCGGAGCTGGGTTAAGTGCTTTTTATATTTCTGTTGTACTCTATGCTGCTTCTACTATAAATTAGTTAAACTGGAAGGAAAATGATAAAAGGGATGTATGATATTTCATTTTCTCTTTCCACTTAAAATAGTAGCAGTCATCAGCATAATACCAATAATCAGTATTTTTGTACTATGCTCATCTATACAAAAGTGCATATGTATATTAAATACCTATTATTTATCCAACATGGCTTGTGGGTTTATTAAGGCTACTGCTCTGATTAACCAGAAAGAGTTAATCAGCTCTTCCTAAAAGACTTGTTTACTTTCACAGAGTCCTTAGGGATGGAAAGAGTAGGCATAATAGGATAATTGGAGGTGTGTGTTTTTTTAAACTAGTACTATTTGTTAGAACAAAGGTTTTACCTATATTTATTATACTGAAGATGACAGCTAGTATTACTGAGTTGTTTTATGTTGGAGTATTTTACTTTAAAAATACTTCAGTATGTACAGTATGATATAAATGTGTGTACAATTTAAGACACCCTCACTGTGGGGGAAGTTCATTTGCATTTAAAGTACTTTAACTTGTAATCAACAAAAGAAAATTGGTTGTTTACCATTTCTAATATTCTTATCAAAATATACACCACAGATTTTTTACTTAGTATAAGATGTTTAGAGATATGTTTCATTAGTGGTGTTCAAGAGAGATGGCTGGTTAGAGAGATAATAGAAGTCCAACTACTGGTTTTTTCTTTCTTTTACTTTTTTCATCACCATTCCCTCCCCCACTATATGTCCTTCCATCTCCACGCACCAGCCTTTACCTGTATGAGAACTGGGTATAAGGATCTGGCAAGCCCAGCCACCTATGATCTTCTGCACAGAGCTCAATATCTAGAACCCCATTGATTTTGTATCCACCACTTCACGGAGGACCTTGCTACCTGCTGAGACTACGACCTTGGCTGTTCCTGCTGTAGAAATGTCTTTGCATCTGTTAGTCTTTTCTGCAAAGTGTCAGTCTGTGTATCTCAGTGCAGAGTGGAAATTATCCTGAGACACAAGCAGTTATGAATGTTTTTGTGCTTTTAAATATTTGTACACATGACAGAATTTTGTGAAATACCTGTTTTCAATGAACTTACTACCTGGTGGTGAGGTTTTGTGGTAGGAAATGTACATCTTCTGCCAATTTCTAACTACCAAACTCTCTCTTTTTTTTTTTTTTAATTAAATCTTTATTGTTCAGGTTACATTTGTTCCTCTTTTTTTCCCCCCCATAACTCCCCTCCTCCCAGTTCCCACCCCACCCTCTGTCCTCATCCATAGGTGCACGATTTTTGTCCAGTTTCTTCCCGCATCTCCCATTCCCCTTTCCCCGCCAAGAATAGTCAGTCCATTCCCTTTCTATGTCCCTGATTCATTATAATCACCAGTTCATTCTGTACATCAGATTATTTATTCACTTGATTCTTAGATTCACTTGTTGATAGATGCATGTTTGTTGTTCACAATTTGTATCTTTACCTTTTTCTTCTTCCTCTTCTTAAAGGATACCTTTCAGCATTTCGTATAATACTGGTTTAGTGGTGATGAACTCCTTTAGCTTTTCCTTATCTGTGAAGCTCTTTATCTGACCTTCAATTCTGAATGATAGCTTTGCTGGATAAAGTAATCTTGGTTGTAGGTTCTTGGTATTCATCACTTTGAATATTTCTTGCCATTCCCTTCTGGCCTGCCAAGTTTCTGTTGAGAAATCAGCTGACAGTCGTATGGGTATTCCCTTGTAGGTAATTGAGTCTCTTTCTCTTGCTGCTTTTAAGATTCTCTCTTTGTCTTTTGCTCTTGGCATTTTAATTATGATGTGTCTTGGTGTGGTCCTCTTTGGATTCCTTTTGTTTGGGGTTCTCTGCGCTTCTTGGACCTGTAAGTCCATTTCTTTCACCAGGTGGGGGAAGTTTTCTGCCATTATTTCTTCAAATAGGTTTTCAATATCTTGCTGTCTCTCATCTTCTGGCACCCCAATTATTCTGATGTTTGTACGCTTGAAGCTGTCCCAGAGGCTCCTTACACTATCTTCGTATTTTCGGATTCTTTTTTCATTTTGCTTTTCCGGTTGGGTGTTTTTTGCTTCTTCGCATTTCAAATCTTTGGCTTGATTCTTGCGCTCCTCTGGTCTGCTATTGGGTGTCTGTATAATATTCTTTATTTCAGTCCGTGTATGCTTAATTTCTAGTTGGTTCTTTATCATAGCATCGAGGGTCTCATTAGTTTTCGTGACTCTCTCCTCAAGTTTATTGACAGCTTCTAGCACATTTTTGCAAGCCCTCAAAATTGCGATTTTTAGCTCTATATCCTCCATTTCTGTCATGTTTTTTTGTCTCCGCATTTTTTATGCTTTCTTGGTGCACCCCCTAGTGGTCTTTGTGCGCAGTCTTGTTCTAGTTGAGCCTTGATTGTTGTAGTTAATACTAGAGGGATTTGACCACCAGGCCGACTGGCTGTGTGAATCAGCTGTGTCTGCCGCGGAAAACTTCTGTCCTCTGGGGAGGTGCTAATCTAGCCTTTGCCTGAGGCGATCTGGCAAATGGCTCTGCGCAGGGCTTGGGCGGGGCGGGCTCAACAGGGCGGGCGGAGGGAGCCGTTATGGTGCCCTCAGTCCTGTTCCCAGAGGCTCTGCTTCTCAGAACCCCCGGAACCGCTGCAAACCTCGGAGGGAAAGCTGCCTTCCAACTGATGCCAGACACTCCCGCTTCTCCCGTTTGGGTCCGAGTCCCCAGCGATTCGCCCGTATCTGGAGCTCAGAGTCTGAGACTCCCCCCTGACCGAAAACGACAACCGCGCTCTCAGCCACCAGCCCGCTTTGCGCGCGCACCTCCGCACCTGAGTATTTTCCACACTGCGCCTCCTCTGAGCCTCGGTGTGCTGTTATTTTTCCTTCTAGTTGAAGAGTCTCTCCTCAGCCAGCCTTCCTGCGGTTCTGGGTGATGTCCGTTCCGTCTTTTAGTTGTATTTTTGAAGTGGTTGTTTGCGGCAGCAGTCTGCGGTGTTTACCTATGCCGCCATCTTGGTCTCTCCTCCAAACTCTCTCTTTATTTACCAAAAGAACTGACAATTTCTAAATGGTGAAATTGCAAAAGGACTTTTGCAAAAGCTTGTGTGCCAGGTACTTTGCTAAGTATATTACCTATTTTGTCTTATGTAAGCTTTATAATAATCCTGTGATTTTTATTTTTCTCATTTTTCAGATAAGGAAACTAAAAAGAGTTTAGGTAACTTGGCTAAGATGTTTTTAATCTGATAAGTAATAGAACTGAAGCCTTTATCCAATTCTATCTACTCCAAATTACAAATATGGTCTAGTGTTTGCCAAAATGTAAGAAATGTACCTTGATGATATACAGGGATTATTTCAGGTGACAATACATATTGTCTTTAAAAATAATAAGTAAGTGAGAAAGCTATTTCCTTAACAATCTCCTTTTATTTTTTTAAATTACCCAATAAAAATGAATCTCATCCCTGTCTCTTTCATATTACTCAATATTATTTTCTTCAATGAAATTGTTCTACCTCAAATTAATTTTTGTACTTATTTATATTGATTGCTTTTCTCCCCTATCTTCTCCCAGTAGTGTCCTAATGAGACCAGGTATTTTTTTAGAATCCTGGCACATAGTAGGAGGACAATAAATATCAATTATATGAATGAGTGGATTATGTTAAGGAGAAAGTCTCAATTTGGTGCTAATGAGTCTTTAAGATTTTTCTAACATTTGATAATCTTTCTATTTGATAAACTGGAAGCAGTCTTGGGGTCAGAGCATTTGACAGAAGTTAGAAATCATAACTTCTCTTTATGACTAGCAATCTTGACTTTCTATTTAAGTTGTTTCATATATATGTATATGTTGAGAGAAAATAAGTAAATGAGTGTACAGGTGTTGGAAAGTTATGACAATGATTGTGAATGTTACATTTTAGCATCAATGGAAACCGGTAGAAGAATATTTTGTAGTGACGAAATAAATAAAATGTGCTAAAAAACACAGTTCAATAATTCAATTGAATAGCAAGGCTCTAGGAGAGCCCCCAAAGAAGTTTATGTCATGGTTCCTACTCAATTCAAATGTGAAGACAACATGTGATAATTGATGATGTTATATGATAAATTATCAAGATATACGTCATAATGCACAAGGAATTTTCTTAACGGGAAACACAATTTGGGCTTTAGGAGACAGGAAGAAATAGCTTCATAAAGGTGGAATTCAGCTGTGCTTTAAAAGTAGGATTTCACTACACACCCACCTACTGATTCCACCAACATCAATTGAAAGCCCATAGCGAGGAAAATAATGTACCAGACATTCTGGCAGAAACGGACCTAAAGGAGATTCCTCTGAAAACAGTAACAATCTAGTGAGAAATTGACTTATAGTGCTTGACTCCTATATAAGTTAATATAAAGTGAAAGCTGATTCAGAGAAAAGAGTGACCAATTGCATCTGAGCAGGGATGCTAAAATCAAGGAAAACTTTCAACACATAATGGCTCTTGTGTAACTCTTTAAGGATGAAGAAGAATATTGCATAGTTGGGTGACCTAATGATGTATGACAAGCTAAGCTGAGTAAAAGCAGAGGCAGGTGTCAACATGGTATGTTTAAGGGATGATAAAGAAACTGGCTTGGTCAGCATGAATGGAAGCTATTTGGATTAATGTGTAGACTTCATAATGGGAAGTAATGGGAGATACTGCAAATGGGTAATGAATGGTTAGATCAGTGGTGCATCTAGGTTTGGTGGATTCTAAAACATATATAATTTGGGGCTCTCTTAAAGATAAATACTGTAATAGTTTAATGCAATATCAGGCATGAACAAATATATTTAGAAAGAAAAAAGAAAATTCAACAAGCTTCAAGTTTTAGAAAGCTGAAAAATATTTTTTTAAATCTAGAAAAGTAGCATTGTTATTAAATCATGGCTTGAACACCTTCACAGTACTTTTCTTTATACAAGTTTTGCCTCATACTTGTTGATTGACTCTTCATAAGGTAAAGGTTTTGTAATATAAATGTTTATGGAAAGAATAGAGAGATGATTGCTTTGTACCTGTAGTATGATAGATGGACATTTCTTGTAATCACTACTGGTTTAAACAGGATCTTTTAGTTACACAAGTCATTATAAATAAATTTTTAGGATTGTGGTCAAATTTGATAAAACTATCAAATTCTTTCATATGTAAGCTGAAAGATTTCTTTACCCTTCAAATTTTCTTGGGCAATGACTAGTCTTAGACACTCTTTAATTGATGGTACTCATTAACACATTTATCTATGTCCTCATTATAACGGCAAATGAGTTTTATGCTATTTTTGTCAATGTCAGAAAATGTGTCATATTCTCTTTAGTCAGACTCTAAAAAGGCCTATGACTATGATCCTTCCAATGCCATATAACATGAGACAAAATCAGAGTGGAAAAAGATGATGGTCTTAATAGAATATAGTTAAATATTTTGGAAATTTTTCAGAAATGCATTGACATATGAAGTACATTGTTAAGGCCCTGTCAGGGTCTTTAAAGGGACCCATATAAGCAAGGAACCAAGAAATTCAGTTTTATTAGATTCAATGAATTTTTACCTCTGGGTATGATTTTTGAGAATTTTGAATACCAGGATGAGGAGAGTAAACCTAAAAGATATGGTTGATGGAGTAATATACTTTGAATAAAGGATGTATAAACTAAGGGAATATAAAATGTTAGTGTGGATTTTTAAAATGTGAATTCTAGAATGAATTTCTGTACTGAGTCATATGCTAGTGGTCCAAGAATAACTGTTCTCCTAGGGATGGACTTTGCTAACTTCTAAGAATCTGCTCCTAAAATGGGAAAATAGAGAACATGTAAAATGCTTTAAAAACATTTGTTAAAGGCATATTTACATTTATTTAACAATCACAATAATTAAATACCCATTATTATACACTGAGTGGCCAGATTATTATGACCAGCCAGATTATTATTACTACCCCATCAGTACTTCATTGACACTTCCAAAAATACTGAATATTGAAAACTTCCTAAGAAAATACTCTCAAGGTTTTATTATTATTATTATTATTTGCATAACTAATTCACTTCATTGTACTGATGGAGTGGTCATAATAATCTGGCCAGTCATAATAATCCGGCCACTCAGTGTATTCAGATATTATATCCTAATATTTAGTTACCTCCAAATAGAATTACTATTACCTTATTTTGCAGCAAACTACATGACTCAGATTAATAATATCAAATAGGTCATTACCAAGCATGTAGAAACTAAAGAGCAATAAACAATGGTTAAAAAAGATGTTCTAATGTGTTAAACCGTGAAAAATACTCATCATTTTAGGGTTTATCAGCTAAATTCACCTTGAAGCTAAAATTTTCATGGAAGAGCAAGCTCTGGATTGTTCTGAAGAATAAAAGCTTGGAGCAAAGTTTCTCCAGAGGATAGTTCTGGAAGAAAGAAATAAGCTTGATAGTCTTTATCACTAGTACATTAACCATTTCAATTGTACATCTTGTAAGACTTGCATTGTAAAAATTGCATTTACCTTCTGAAAAGTGAAGCAGAAGAGTAAAGCAACCAATGACACACAGGACTAAGGTTAAGAAAAAAAGTAAAATGGCTTTTAGTTTGTTTTTCTGTTTTGTTTTGTTTTAAAGAATATCATATATTCACATTTAGCATGTAAAGACCAATTATTTTTTAGTATTTATTGGTGTTCACTGAATAATGTAACTAATAGTGGTCACCAAAACTTTTGAGAAACTCAAATCAACTTAAATATAAACTGAGTATTAGTTGATAATATGGAATTAGCATTAATTTGGGGGAGGGTGATAAATCGCATGTTAGTAAAACATCTGTATCTAGTGAAATATTTGTAGGTAAAATGACATGATGTCTGGTATTACCTTTAAAATGTTCCTGCACTGACACATACAGAATTAGAATATGATAGAGCAAACAGAATTGGCAATTTTTGACAGGTTTTTTTATTGTCTAAAGTTTTACACATGTCTACTTTTTCTCCGACTGACCCCCCCAGCCGTTCCCACCCCCAAGGGCAAGCCCCCAATGCCCCAGTGTCTGTTTCCATTGGTTATGCTAATATGCATGCATACAAGTCCTTTGGTTGATCTCTAACCCCCCATCCCCACCTCCCCTGACATTTTTCTCTGGATCTATTTTTGTTCATCAGCTTATGTTGATCATTATCCCACATATGAGTGAGATCATGTGACATTTATCTTTCTCCGACTGGTTTATTTTGCTTAGCATAATGCTCTCCAGTTCCATCTATGCTGTAGCAAATGGTAAAAGTTCCTTCTTTTTTATAGCAGCACTAAAGGCCCAGTGTATGAAATTCATGCATGGGCGGGGGGGGGGAGGGGTGTCCTTCAGCCTGGCCTGCGACGTCTCCAGTCTGGGACCCGTTGGGGGATGTCTGACTGCCGGTTTAAGCCTGATCCCGGCAGTCAGACATCACTTTCACAATCCGGGAACACTGGCTCCTAACTGCTCACCTGCCTGCCTGCCTGCCTGATTGCCCCTAAATGCTTCTGCCTGCCAGCCTGATCACCCCCTAACTGCTCCCCTGCTGGCCTGATCGCCCCCAACTGCCTTCTCCTGCCAGCCCGATCGCCCCCAACTGCCCTCCCCTGCTGGCCGGATCGCCCACAACTGCCCTCCCCTGCCACAACCCGCCTCCTCTGTTGGGACCGGCCTCCTTGGTGCAGCACAGAGCCATGGGAACCCCAGGCCTCACCGTGCGGAGCGGCCACTGGGCCCAGCCTCCTCTGTGCTTGCAGCCATCTTGTGGTGGCCATTTTGTGGTGGCCATCTTTGTGGTGGCCATCTTGTGGTGGCCATCTTGTGATGACATCGCGTGCGAGGGCCACCTAGGCATTTATTAGTATAGATAATATTCCATTGTGTAGGTGTACCACAGTTTTTTAATCCACTCATCTGCTGAAGGGCACTTAGGTTGTTTCCAAATCTTAGCTATTGTAAATTGTGCCACTATGAACATAGGAGTGCATATATCCTTTCTGATTGGTATTTCTGGTTTCTTGGGATGTAGTCCTAGAAGTGGGATTAGTGGGTCAA
>NW_005370332.1:435468-436702 GCF_000412655.1 Myotis brandtii
CAGAAGCTTTTTATTTTGATGTAGTCCCATTTTTTTTTATTTTCTCCTCAGTCTCCATTGCGCTAGGAGCTGTATCAATAAAAATATTGCTACGACATATGTCTGCTATTTTGCTACCTATGGAGTCCTTTAGGATTTTTATGGTTTCCTGTCTTATATCTAAGGTCTTTAGCCATTTTGAGTTAGTTTTTGTGTATGGTGTAAGTTGGTGATCTAATTTTATTTTTTTGCAGGTATCTGACCAAATTTCCCAGCACCATTTATTGAAGGGACTATCTTGACTCCATTGTATGTTCTTGCCTCCTTTGTCAAATATTAATTGAGCATAATGGCTTGGGTCAATTTCTGGGTTCTCTGTTCTGTTCCATTGGTCTATATGTCTGTCCTTGTGCCAGTACCAGGCAGTTTTGAGAACAGTGGCTTGGTAATACAGCTTGATATCTGGTATTGTAATCCCTCCAACTTTGTTCTTCTTTCTCAGGATTGCTGTGGCTATTCGGGGTCTGTTTTTATTCCAGATGAATTTTTGGAGAGTTTGTTCTATTTCTTTGAAATATGTTTTTGGTATTTTAATGGGGATTGTATTGAATCTGTATATTGCTTAGGGTAGTATGGACATTTGAATGATGTTGATTCTTCCAATCCATGAACATGGTATGTTCTTCCATTTATTTGTCTTTCTCTACCTCTTTTTTCAATGTCCTGTAGTTTTCTGAGTACAGGTCTTTTACTCCTTAGTTAAGTTTATTCCTAGGTATCTTAAATTTTTTTTTTGTAATGGCAAATGGAATTTTTTTTTTAGTTTCTCTTTCTGTGAGTTCATTATTGTTGTATAAAAAGGCCATGGATTTCTGGGCTTTAATCTTTTATCCTACTACATTGCTGAACTCATTTTTTAGGTCTAGTAGTTTTTTGATGGATACTTTGGGGTTTCTATGTACAGTATCATGTCATCTGCAAATAAGGACAGTTTTAGTTACTTTCCAATTTGGCTGCTGTTAATTTCTTCTTGTCTGATCGTGGTGGCTAGCACTTCCAGTAATATATCAAACAGGAGTGGTGAAAGTGGGAATCCCTGTCTTGTTCTTGTTCTTAGGGGACATGGATTTAGTTTTTACCATTGAGTATGATGTTGGCTGTAGGTTTGTCATATAAGACTTTTATTATGTTGAGGTATGATCCCTCTATTCCCACTTTGCTGAGAGTTTTTATCAAGAAAGGGTGTTGGATTTTG
>NW_005370332.1:436804-439437 GCF_000412655.1 Myotis brandtii
GTATCCCTGGAATAAATCCCACTTGGTCATGGTATATGATCTTTCTAATGTAATGCTGGATCCAATTTGCTAGAATTTTGTTGAGGATTTTAGCATCTATATTCATCAAGGATATAGGCCTGTAGTTCTCTTTTTTGTGTGCTGTCTTTATCTGGTTTTGGAAATAGGGTAATGCTGTCTTCATAGAAAGAGCTTGGGCATGTGCCTTCCTCTTGAATATTTTGGAATAGTGTGAGGAGGATAGGCTTTAATTCTTCTTTGAATGTTCGATGAAAGTCCCCTGTAAAGCCGTTTGGACAAGAGCTTTTGTTTGCTGGAAGCTTTCTGATCACTGCTTCAATTTCTTTGGTAGTTATCGGCCTATTCAGGTTTTTTTTATTCTTCCTGATTGATTTTTTCGGAGCTTCTATTTTCTAAGAATATTTCGATTTCATCTAGGTTTTCCATTTTGTTGGAATAGAGTTGCTCATAGTATTATTTCCTAATCCTTTGTATTTCTGTGGGATTGGTTGTTACTTCACCTCTTTCATATATGATTTTGTTTATTTGGGTCCTCTCTCTTTGCTTCTTGGTGAGCCTGGCTAGATGTTCATCATCAATCTTGCTCCTTTCAAAGAACCAGCTCTTGGTTTTGTTGATCTTTATATTGTTGTTTTTTTGTTTGTTTGTTTGTTTTGCTTTATTTTGGTATCTATGTAATTTATTTCCACTCTGATCTTTATTATATCCTTCCTTCTGCTTATGCTGGGCTTTTCTTGTTGCTCTCTTTCTAACACCTTGAGTTGTAGGGTTAGATAATTTATTACTATTTTTTCTTTTTCTTTTTTGAGATAAACCTTTAGAGTAGTGGTTCTCAACCTGTGGGTCCCGAGTCCTTTGGGGGTCAAATGACCCTTCCACAGGGGTCACCTAAGAACATCGGAAAACACATATTTTAGATGGTCTTAGGAACCGAGACACCACTCCTCTATCCGTCTCCAGGTAGGTCCACCCACATGCAGATATGCCCACATACGAGTACCCGGTGTGATGACATCATTGTGCCAACCCCATCACATACACCCCATACAAATACAGGTGTATGTGACAGGGTTGGCGCCATAATGTACTTATGCGGACCAGTCACACATGTGTAGAGTGAAGCTACTGTGTAGAAAGCAGCTGCTGTGTTGAAAGCAGCTACTCTGTTAAAAGCAGCTACTGTGTTGAAAGCAGCAGTATTGGAGGCAAAACAACACTTCATGAATTATAATTACTAGGTAAATGTAAAATCATGTACTGTAAAATCATCAACTACTGCAAAAAAAATATCTGTACCATGGGAACTTAATCTGGATGCTGATCGGTCTTTTATATTCAGCTGTGGTTGATGTGAATACTGCCCCCTTGTGATAGTAACAGGTATGTAAAAAAAACAACAACACAGAGAATGGTAAATCGTAGGAAACTTTAATGAACTGTATTGACTGAACTATGCCATGTATCATCCTTTGTATTATTAAAATTATTGTTATATATTATTTTCATTAGCAAACCACCCCCATGACAATGGATCGTGTAGAGAAGAACGTTAAGAAAAGAAAATATAGTGAGGATTTTTTACAGTATGGTTTTACCTCAATAATTACAGCAGGAATTGTGAAACCACAATGTATTATTTGTTGTGAAGTTCTATCAGCGGAATCTATGAAGCCAAACAAACTTAAACGCCATTTTGGTAGCAAGCATCTGAGCTTTGCCAGCAAGGATACCAACTATTTTAGAAGCAAAGCTGATGGACTCAAGAAAGCCAGACTTGACACTGGTGGCAAGTACCACAAACAAAACGTAGCAGCCGTTGAAGCTTCATATTTGGTGGCACTCAGAATAGCCAGAGCTATGAAACCTCACACCATTGCTGAGGATTTACTGTTGCCAGCGGCCAAAGACATTGTTAAAGACATTGTTCGAGTTATGATTGGAGACAAATTTGTTACGAAATTGAGTGCAATTTCCTTATCTAACGACACTGTCCGCAGAAGAATAGACGACATGTCTGCTGATATTCTTGATCAGGTAATCCAGGAAATTAAATCTGCTCCACTTCCAATATTTACTATCCAGCTTGATGAATCTACAGATGGTGCAAACCGTTCACAGTTTCTGGTTTACGTGAGGTATATTAATGATGGCAACTTTAAAGATGAGTTTCTTTTTTGCAAACCTCTTGAAACGACAACTACTACACGTGATGTATTTGACACAGTTGGTTCATTTCTGAAAGAGCATAAGATCTCTTGGGAAAAGGTTTGTGGTGTTTGCACAAGTGGTGCTCCAGCTATGCTAGGATGTTGATTTGGATTTCAACATTTGGTATTGAATGAGTCACCAAAAGTCATTGGAACTCACTGTATGATTCATCAGCAAATATTAGCAACGAAGATGCTGCCACAAGAGTTACAAGAAGTAATGAAAAGTGTCATAAGTTGTGTCAATTTTGTAAAGGCAAGCACTTTAAACAGTTGACTGTTTTCGCAACTGTGCAATGAGTTGGATGCACTGAACAATGCTGTGCTATTTCACACTGAAGTGAGATGGTTGTCGAGAGGAAAAAATTTTAAAAAGTGTTTTTGAGCTTCGTGATGAACTCAAAA
>NW_005370332.1:439917-441902 GCF_000412655.1 Myotis brandtii
GACCCTTTCACAGGGGTCGCCTAAGACCATCGGAAAACACATATATAATTACATATTGTTTTTGTGATTAATCACTATGCTTTAATTATGTTCAATTTGTAACAATGAAAATACATCCTGCATATCAGATATTTACATTACGATTCATAACAGTAGCAAAATTACAGTTATGAAGTAGCAATGAAAATAATTTTATGGTTGGGGGTCACCACAACATGAGGAACTGTATTAAAGGGTCGCAGCATTAGGAAGGTTAAGAACCACTGCTTTAGAGCTATGTACTTCCCTCTCAAGACTGCTTTCATTTTGTACTGTAGATTTTAGATTGTTGTGTTTTCACTGTCGTTTGTTACCAGGATGCTTTTTATTTCTTCTTTGATCTATTTGGTAACCCAATCATTTTTTAATAGCATGCTATTTAGCCTTCAAGGGTTTGATTTTTTTCATTGTTTTTATTGTAATTGATTTCTAATTTTATGCCACTGTGATCTGAGAAGATGCTTGATATGATTTCTATCTTCTAGAATTTGAAGAGACTTTGCCTGTGTACCAATATGTGGTCTATCTTTAAAAATGACCCATGTGCACTTGAGAAGAATGTATATTCCGTGGCTTTGGGGTGAAATATTCTGAAGATGTCAATTATTACCATCTGATCTAGTGAGTCATTTATGATTGATGTTTCTTTGCTGATTTTTTGTTTAGAGGATTTATCCAGTGTTGTCAATGGGGTATTAATGTCCCCTACTATGACTGTATTGCTCTCCCTTGATATCTTCCAGAAGTTTTTTTTTAAAATGTATTTGAGTGCTCCTGTATTGGGTGCATATATGTTTACCAGAGTTATATCCTCTTGTTGAATTGCTCCCTTTAGTATTATGTTGTGGCCTTCCTTATTTGTTGTTATGGCCTTTACTTTGAGGTCTAATTTGTCATATATAAGTATTACTACCCCAACATTTTTTTCATTTCCATTTGCCTGAAAATTTTTTTTTCCATCCTCTCACTATCAGTCTTTGTGAGTCCTTTGTTCCAAGTTGGGTCTCCTGTTGACAGCAGATAAATGGGTCATGTTTTCTAATCCATTCAGCTACTCTATGTTTTTTTTTGTTGGGGCATTTAATCCATTTACATTTAAAGTTATTATTGACAGGTACTTGTTTGTCACCATTTTTATTTTTTATGCCTGTGTTCCTTTTACCCTTCCTATTTCTTCTTTTTACTGCAGTCCCTTTAGCATTTCTTGCATTGCTGGTTTGGTGGTAATACACCCCCTTAGTCCTTTTTTGTCTGTACAGCTCCTGATTTCCCCTTCAGTTTTGATTGATAGCCTTAGTGAGTACAGTATTCTTGGATTCAGACCCTTGCTTTGCATGACTTTGTGTATTTTATTCCATTCCCCGCTGGCTTGATGTGTTTCTGTTGAAAAATCAGTTGATAGTCTGATGGGAGATTCCTTGTAGGTAACTTTCTGTCTCTCTCTGGCAGCCTTTAAGTTTCTTACTTTGTCATTGGTGTTTGCCAATTTAATTATAATGTGTCTTGGTGTCAGTCTTTTTGGGTTCATCTTGTTTGGCACTCTGTGAGCTTCTTGGACTTGTGTGAGTTTTTTCTTCCCTATATCAGGAGAGTTTTCTGTCATTATTTCTTCAAACAGGTGTTCTATTCCTTGCTCAGTTTCCTCTCCTTCTGGCACCCCTATTATGCAGATGTTGTTTCATTTGGTGTTGTCCCAAAGTTCCCTTAGGCTCTTCTCCTGTTTTTTAAGTTTTTTGTTTTTTCCCCAGTTACTACTCTGCTTGGGTATTTTTTCCTACCTTGTCTTCTAGCTCACTGATGTGGTCCTCCGCTTCTTCTAGTCTACTGTTGATGTTTTCTATTGTGTTCTTTATTGCAGCGATGCCATTCTTCATTTATTCTTGGTTCTTCTTCATTTCCTCTCGGTTCTTACACATGTTGTTGAATTTGTCTTCCATCCTTTTCAG
>NW_005370332.1:442587-443362 GCF_000412655.1 Myotis brandtii
AAAATAAAAAAATAAATTTCCCTTTCGTTATCTAACTATGTATTCATCTATTTTTGGAAAAGGAGAATAGAGAGTAGATAGGCCTGGGTTGGTGATTGAAACGAATTAAGCCATTAGTTCTTTAAGAAGAGAACAAATAAGAAGAGGAAAAACAGAAGCATAAAAAATAAAATAAAATAAAATAAAACACAAACAAACAACAACAACAAGACAGAAAGTAAAAAAAGGGAAAAAAATTGGCTAGTGAAGAAAGAATAAAGAGGAGTGTGCATGGACTTGGAGCAAGAGAGAGGAAATTAGATATATGAGCAAGATCAATTTTTTACAGGGAGTAAAACGAAAAGGTAGAGAAAAACTAAAGCGGGAACAGGGTATGAGAAACAGGATGCAAAATGGGAAAAATGAGGAGGAAAGTGTTGGCATGAAAGAAAAATTGACAGAGTGAAATAATGCTAAAATAAAAATAGAATGTAGAACACTAATTCAAAAAAAAGAAAATAAAGAAAAAATAAAGTAAAATAAAACTTAAAAATGGTAAAATAATCTACACTAATAAGAGAAACATGCAAATTAACCATCACTCCACCACTCCGCTACACCCACCAGCCAATCAGGAGCAAGTATGCAAATTAACCCAACTAAGATGGCGGCGGCCACGGAGCTCAAGTGAGCAGGAGGCTTGGGTTGCCCCCCGCGATGGAGGAAGCCAAGCTTCCCGCCTGCCCTGGCCGGCCCTGGGCTCTGCTCAAGGCTACAAAGTTTCAATTATAGAAGA
>NW_005370332.1:444296-490815 GCF_000412655.1 Myotis brandtii
TGTAAAATAAAGTGAGAAAAAATTTTAATTTCTTAAGTAAAAGATAAAAGATAAAAAATAAAAAAGTGAAGTAGTGAAGGTCATTTGCTTTAGCAGGTCTTCAATGACCCATGGGGGCTGGTTTAGGACCCCTCTCTACTGTTCTGCCTGGCACATCTATTTCCTGTCAGGTAGTCAGCACAGTGTTGAAGTTCCCCACAATCCATCACTCCTCTGTGTCGTAAACCACAACCTTGATTTCAAGCAGGCAGGATCACTCTGCTCACTTTGTTTCTCTGCCTGCCTTCCGTTGTATTTACACAAGTGTCTACTTCTGACACAGTCCCTGGATGGCAGTGTTTCTGTATTAGTTTCCAGGACCAAATGGCCCCTCAAACCAGTGTTTGACTCTTCCTTTCCCTACCGCACTCAATACTGGGTTGGAGGGATGGACTGTCCCAGAGCTGGTTTCCTGCTCATCTCTCCCTATTGTGCTCCCCAGTTTCCACAAAAACCACCTTCCCCTGTAGTCTCAGTGAGTGTTTTTAATGGGAAGATCCTATGTACTGGGCTTAGCAAGCAAAAGCAAGGTAGTAAAAAAGATAAAGTAACTGTGCTGCCTCATGTCTTTCTGCCCCCAGCACTGTGCAGCCGGTATAGAACTTCCGGCTGCCTTTCTGGGCACAGTTTCCCATGGCTGTGGGCTTAGATCTAGAGTCCCCCACTGCCAGCAGCCCTGTGGACCCCTTCCACATTCGAGGGCTACACTGACCTCAAGGGCCGTGGATTTGGTGCAGCACAGTCTCCCTCTGGGATTCTAGTTCCAGCTGTGTGCGTTTCTCCCTCTAGCCCGGATCCCAGATCCCACCTCTACTCCAGGCGATCTCTGACCTTTCTGTCCATGGATTGCCTCACCAGCTGTGTTTAATTCACCAATTCTGGGTGGATATTATTCGATTCAGGTGTTTCTTCTATCCGTTCTGTGAGAAGGCGCAGGACCTGTTCACGTATTTGGCCACCACCTTGTCTCCCCCGGACAAACTTTTTAGGCACCCACGACTGGGGAGGCTGGAGTCTCAGTGTTCATGGGTTTGCAGCTGAGGCAGCTGGTCCCTGGGTATTGTTGCTGTAGGGTCCCAGTAGGTATCGAGGTCTCCATGGGTGAAGGTAAGGCTGGGCTTCCAATCACAGCCACTCTCCGCTCATCTCTCCCTATTGTGCTCCCCAGTTTCCACAAAAACCACCTTCCCCTGTAGTCTCAGTGAGTGTTTTTAATGGGAAGATCCTATGTACTGGGCTTAGCAAGCAAAAGCAAGGTAGTAAAAAAGATAAAGTAACTGTGCTGCCTCATGTCTTTCTGCCCCCAGCACTGTGCAGCCGGTATAGAACTTCCGGCTGCCTTTCTGGGCACAGTTTCCCATGGCTGTGGGCTTAGATCTAGAGTCCCCCACTGCCAGCAGCCCTGTGGACCCCTTCCACATTCGAGGGCTACACTGACCTCAAGGGCCGTGGATTTGGTGCAGCACAGTCTCCCTCTGGGATTCTAGTTCCAGCTGTGTGCGTTTCTCCCTCTAGCCCGGATCCCAGATCCCACCTCTACTCCAGGCGATCTCTGACCTTTCTGTCCATGGATTGCCTCACCAGCTGTGTTTAATTCACCAATTCTGGGTGGATATTATTCGATTCAGGTGTTTCTTCTATCCGTTCTGTGAGAAGGCGCAGGACCTGTTCACGTATTTGGCCACCACCTTGTCTCCCCCGGACAAACTTTTTAGGCACCCACGACTGGGGAGGCTGGAGTCTCAGTGTTCATGGGTTTGCAGCTGAGGCAGCTGGTCGTCCCTGGGTGTTGCTGTAGGGTCCCAGTAGGTATCGAGGTCTCCATGGGTGAAGGTAAGGCTGGGCTTCCAATCACAGCCACTCTCCCCTTCAAGATGGTGCAGTCTCTGTGGCAGAGCCGGCTGTTCTGGGAGAGATTTCAGCGGTAGTAGAGGCTGCCCGGCCAGGGGAGCCTCGTCCGCCAGTCCCTGATAGTCCTGTGGAATATACCTGTCCCTCACAAATACAAACCCTCCTCGCACATCCACATACTCTCCTTTCACTCTCTCACTCACACACTATTATACTGACTGCCATCCCGTCAGCCGCCATCTTGGATCTGGCCATTTTTTTTTAACTTTTATTGATTTTAGAGAGGAAGGAAGGGAGAGGGAAAGAGAGATAGAAACATCAATGAGATAGAAGCATCATGGATTGGCTGCCTCCTGCATGCCCCCTTCTTAGGATCGAACCCACAACCTGGGGCATGTGCCCTGACCAGGTATAGAACTGGTGACCTCTTGGTTCAACCACTGAGCAACACCACCCGGCGGCAAAAATTTTTTATAATTGTCAAACTGGCTAATGTGGACATTATTATATGATTCTTTCTGCTTTTGTGGATTCTTGGGAAGATAGTTTTCTCATATCTAATGTTTCTTTTTTTACTTCACTGTGACCCCAGCATTGCAAACCTCCTTCTCAGTCAGTAGAACATTTAGCAGTGGCCTCTGTCTCTACTGAAAAGCAGTCCAGTTCTGTGTAATATGCCATTTATATTTCCATAGGAATTGCAATGAATCTATAGATTGCTTTGGGAAGTATGGATATTTTAATGATGTTAATTCTTCCTACCCATGAACATGGTAGATGCTTTCAGTTATTTGTGTCTTCTTTGATTTCTTTCTTCAGTGCTTTATAATTTTCCAAGTAGAGGTCTCTTACATCCTTGGTTAAATTTATTCCTAGGTATTTTATTTATTTTTTGATGCAATTGTAAATGGGGCTGCTTTTGGGCTTGTTTGTTTGTTTGTTTATTATTGAAAGTATTACATATGTCCCCTATTCCCCTCCCCTTTGAATCCGTATAGCCTGCTCCCAACCCCACCCCAGGCATTCACCACCTTATTGTCTGTGTCCCTGAGTTATACCTACATGCATACAAGTTAGAGTTGTTTTCATAATTTCCCTTTCTGATAGTTCATTATCCTATATAATAAAAAGGTAATATGCAAATAGTTCGAACGGCAGAACAACTGAACAACCAATCAAAGCATAATATGCTAATGATATGCTAAGGCTGCTCAATTGCTCACTATGACGTGCACTGACCACCAGTGGGCAGACAGTCAACTGGTTGACCAGTCGCTATGATGTGCACTGACCACCAGGGGGCAGATGCTCTGACTGATAGGTTAGCTTGCTGCTGGAGTCCAGCCGATCAGGACTGAGTGAGATGGGCCGGACACGCCCTGGAGTCCTCCCACGGTCCCTCCCTGGCCCGATAGTGCACCGGTGGGGTCCCTTAGCCTGACCTGTGCGCTCTCACAATCCTGGACCCCTTGGGGGATTTTGGAGAGCCAGTTTCAGCCCGATCCCTCAGGCCACTCCCCTTGTCAGGGTGCCAGATGCAGGGCTCATGGCTGGTGAGCGCTGCTGCGGCAGCGAAAGCTTCTCTCAATAGGAACTGATTGGACGCAAGCCTACTGCAGGCACGGTAGGGCTGGGTTAAGTGGGAGCGGCAGGTATGAGCTGCAGGCAGCATTGGACTGCGGGGTTTGGCTTGATCCCTGCAGGCCACCCAGAGGGACCCCCACCCATACATGAATTTGTGCACCTGTCCTCTAGTTGCTGTATAAAAATGCAACCTATTTCTGAATCTTAATTTTGTATTCTGATACTTTACTGAATTCATGTATCAGTTCTAGTAGTTTTTTTGGTGGAATCTTTAGGGTTCTCTACATACAGCATCATGTCATCTGCAAATAATGATAATTCTACTTGTTTCTTTCCAAGTTGGATGCCTTTTATTCCTTCCTCTTATCTGATTGCTGTGTCTAGGACTTCCAGTACTATGTTGAATAAAAGTAGTAAAAATGGACATCCCTCTCTTGATCCCAGTCTTAGGAGAAACATTTTAGTTTTTCCCCATTGAGTATAATACTAACAGTTTGTCATTTATGGCTTTTATTATGTTGAGAAATATTCCCTCTTCCAACTTTGCTGATAGTTTTAATCATAAATAAGTGCTGGATTTTGTCTAATGATTTTCTTCATTTATTGATATGATCACCTCACATTGTCAGAATGGCTGTCATCAGTAAATCAGCAAACAACAAGTGCTGGTGAGGTGTAGAGAAGAGGGGACCCTTGTGCACTGTTGGTGGGAATGCAGATTGGTGCAGCCACCATGGAAAAGAGTATGGAGGTTCCTCAAAAAATAAAAAATGGAACTGACTTGTGACCCAGCTGTTTCATTTCTGGGGATTTATCCAAAGAAAACCAAAACACAAATTCAAAAGAATATATGCACCCCTATGTTCATTGCATCATCTACACTAATAAAAGAGAAACATGGTAATTAGTGTATGACCGCTACCCTTCCCATTGGCTAATCAGCATATCTTTATGCAAATTAACTGTCAGCCAAGATGGCGGCCGGCAGCCAGGCAGCTGGAAGCAAACATGAGGCTTGCTTGCTCCAGTGACGGCGGACTCCAACGTTCCCCGCCTGCCTTGCCGGCCTCTGAGCTGGCAGTTTGAAACATTCTAACAAATATAGAAGCTAAACAAAACCCCAGAAACCAGCTTTCAGCCGGCCAGGATCTCAGAGCTGGAGTTATACATTATTTCGATTATAGAACGCAAACAAACCAGCGGAAGCCTCAGAGCTAGAGCCAGAGCTAAAGCTGGCCCAGAATAAAAAAAGAAAAAAAGAAAAAAAGGAGCAGTTGTAGTAGTCAGCTTCAGTCAACAACCGCCAGCCTGAAAGCAGCCCTCAGCCCCTCACCCAGACTGGCCAGGCACCCCAGTGGGGACCCCCACCCTGAAGGGTGTGTGACCAGCTGCAAACAGCCATCATCCCCTCATCCAGGCTGGCCAGGCACCCCAGTGGGGACCCCCACCCTGAAGGGTGTGTGACCAGCTGCAAACAGCCATCATCCCCTCATCCAGGCTGGCCAGGCACCCCAGTGGGGACCCCCACCCTGAAGGGGGTGTGACCAGCTGCAAACAGCCATCATCCCCTCATCCAGGCTGGCCAGGCACCCCAGTGGGGACCCCCACCCTGAAGGGGGTGTGACCAGCTGCAAACAGCCATCATCCCCTCATCCAGGCTGGCCAGGCACCCCAGTGGGGACCCCCACCCTGAAGGGGGTGTGACCAGCTGCAAACAGCCATCATCCCCTCATCCAGGCTGGCCAGGCACCCCAGTGGGGACCCCCACCCTGAAGGGGGTGTGACCAGCTGCAAACAGCCATCATCCCCTCATCCAGGCTGGCCAGGCACCCCAGTGGGGACCCCCACCCTGAAGGGGGTGTGACCAGCTGCAAACAGCCATCATCCCCTCATCCAGGCTGGCCAGGCACCCCAGTGGGGACCCCCACCCTGAAGGGGGTGTGACCAGCTGCAAACAGCCATCATCCCCTCATCCAGGCTGGCCAGGCACCCCAGTGGGGACCCCCACCCTGAAGGGGGTGTGACCAGCTGCAAACAGCCATCATCCCCTCATCCAGGCTGGCCAGGCACCCCAGTGGGGACCCCCACCCTGAAGGGGGTGTGACCAGCTGCAAACAGCCATCATCCCCTCATCCAGGCTGGCCAGGCACCCCAGTGGGGACCCCCACCCTGAAGGGGGTGTGACCAGCTGCAAACAGCCATCATCCCCTCATCCAGGCTGGCCAGGCACCCCAGTGGGGACCCCCACCCTGAAGGGGGTGTGACCAGCTGCAAACAGCCATCATCCCCTCATCCAGGCTGGCCAGGCACCCCAGTGGGGACCCCCACCCTGAAGGGGGTGTGACCAGCTGCAAACAGCCATCATCCCCTCATCCAGGCTGGCCAGGCACCCCAGTGGGGACCCCCACCCTGAAGGGGGTGTGACCAGCTGCAAACAGCCATCATCCCCTCATCCAGGCTGGCCAGGCACCCCAGTGGGGACCCCCACCCTGAAGGGGGTGTGACCAGCTGCAAACAGCCATCATCCCCTCATCCAGGCTGGCCAGGCACCCCAGTGGGGACCCCCACCCTGAAGGGGGTGTGACCAGCTGCAAACAGCCATCATCCCCTCATCCAGGCTGGCCAGGCACCCCAGTGGGGACCCCCACCCTGAAGGGGGTGTGACCAGCTGCAAACAGCCATCATCCCCTCATCCAGGCTGGCCAGGCACCCCAGTGGGGACCCCCACCCTGAAGGGGGTGTGACCAGCTGCAAACAGCCATCATCCCCTCATCCAGGCTGGCCAGGCACCCCAGTGGGGACCCCCACCCTGAAGGGGGTGTGACCAGCTGCAAACAGCCATCATCCCCTCATCCAGGCTGGCCAGGCACCCCAGTGGGGACCCCCACCCTGAAGGGGGTGTGACCAGCTGCAAACAGCCATCATCCCCTCATCCAGGCTGGCCAGGCACCCCAGTGGGGACCCCCACCCTGAAGGGGGTGTGACCAGCTGCAAACAGCCATCATCCCCTCATCCAGGCTGGCCAGGCACCCCAGTGGGGACCCCCACCCTGAAGGGGGTGTGACCAGCTGCAAACAGCCATCATCCCCTCATCCAGGCTGGCCAGGCACCCCAGTGGGGACCCCCACCCTGAAGGGGGTGTGACCAGCTGCAAACAGCCATCATCCCCTCATCCAGGCTGGCCAGGCACCCCAGTGGGGACCCCCACCCTGAAGGGGGTGTGACCAGCTGCAAACAGCCATCATCCCCTCATCCAGGCTGGCCAGGCACCCCAGTGGGGACCCCCACCCTGAAGGGGGTGTGACCAGCTGCAAACAGCCATCATCCCCTCATCCAGGCTGGCCAGGCACCCCAGTGGGGACCCCCACCCTGAAGGGGGTGTGACCAGCTGCAAACAGCCATCATCCCCTCATCCAGGCTGGCCAGGCACCCCAGTGGGGACCCCCACCCTGAAGGGGGTGTGACCAGCTGCAAACAGCCATCATCCCCTCATCCAGGCTGGCCAGGCACCCCAGTGGGGACCCCCACCCTGAAGGGGGTGTGACCAGCTGCAAACAGCCATCATCCCCTCATCCAGGCTGGCCAGGCACCCCAGTGGGGACCCCCACCCTGAAGGGGGTGTGACCAGCTGCAAACAGCCATCATCCCCTCATCCAGGCTGGCCAGGCACCCCAGTGGGGACCCCCACCCTGAAGGGGGTGTGACCAGCTGCAAACAGCCATCATCCCCTCATCCAGGCTGGCCAGGCACCCCAGTGGGGACCCCCACCCTGAAGGGGGTGTGACCAGCTGCAAACAGCCATCATCCCCTCATCCAGGCTGGCCAGGCACCCCAGTGGGGACCCCCACCCTGAAGGGGGTGTGACCACCCCCCGAGTGCACAAATTTTTGTGCACTGGGCCTCTAGTTATTTATAATAGCCAAGATATGGAAGCAACCCAGTTGCCATTTACGATAGCATGTATCAAACTAGATGGTATTATGCTCACTGAAATAAGTCAGTCAGACAAAAAACAAATACCATACGATTTTACTTATATGTGCAATCTAAATTACAAAATACATCAACAGACAAAATTGAAACACACTTATAGACAGAGAGTGAACTGGTGGTTGCCAGATGGGAGAGGGATTGGTGGACTGGGTGAAAAAGTTGAGGGATGTAAGAGGTACGAATTGGTAGTTACAAAATAGTCATAGATTTTATAAGTAAAGCATAGAGAATATAATCAATAATATTGCAGCTGGGGTACTGGAAATATTGAGGGGAACACTATGTACAGTATATGATCATCTAACCACTAAGCTGTACACCTAAAAGCAATATAAAACAAAAATTTAAAAAAGCAGTCCAGCAGATACACTGATATAAACTGAGAATAAATCTGAAAGCTGCCTATAAATAAATGAATATATCATAAATATAGTTATATTACTTCTTTTTTTAATATTTTATTGATTTCTTTTTTACAGAGAGGAAGGGAGAGGGATAGAGAGTTAGAAACATTGATGAGAGAGAAACATCGATCAGCTGCCTCCTGCACATCTCCTACTGGGGATGTGCCCGCAACCAAGGTACATGCCCTTGACTGGAATCAAACCTGGGACCTTTCAGTCCACAGGCCGATGCTCTATCCACTGAGCCAAACCGGTTAGGGCTATATTACTTCTTAATTATAACTTTAGAACTGATGAATATATTAAAAATTGTGTTCATAGTAATGAGAACTTTGGTTGTATAAAATATTCCAACAATAAATATCACATGTTGAGAATCTATTCTGAACTAGGAACTGTAGTAATTGCTTTACTTACATTATTTTCAGTTACTCTTCCTATTAGTTTTGTGAGGTTAATATTATCTTTATTTTATAAATAATGAATTTAAATTAACTAATGTGATTAGTGTGATTCTATGGCATACATTTTTCTTTTTTTCTGTTAGGGTTTTTCCAGGTCATTTCTGTAATTATTTGTTTCTAATTAAAAAACAAAAAGAGAGAAAGGGAGGGGGGGTGAACATGTATTGCTTATGTTAGTTGTGTAAATCAGGAAATGTGCTGAATATTTCCCCAAAGTTATCTCATTTCAAAACAAGCTTGTGAGGTGATTAGAATCATTGCTATTTTTTTCTCAGTATTATAGGTGAGAAACTGAGTGTCAGTCTTGTCAAGTAATTTTTGCAAGATCACACAGCTGGTGAATTTGTATCTTGCTATCCAAGAGTGTTTGTCTCTGAACTCCCTCAAAAACAACAACACTAAATAGCTATTATCTTGGTGAGAAGTAATAAATCTTTTCATTCTAGAACTAGAAATAGAGCACTGACTCCATGACAAGTGTTGTGTATAGGGAAGAATACAAAAAGTTTGATGATGTGATTCCTACACTTTTAAAAATAAATATATTTTATTGATTTCACAGAAGAAGGGAGTGGGAGAGAGATATATAAACATCAATGATGAGAGAGAATCATTGATTGGCTTCCTCCTTCATGCCCCACACTGGGGATCAAGCCCGCAACCCAGGCATGTGCCCTGACCAGGAATTGAACCTTGACCTCCTGGTTCAGTGGTCGGCAAACTGTGGCCCCTTGAGTGTGGCTTTTCCACAAAATACCATGTGCGGGCATGCACGTACAGTGCGATTGAAACTTTGTGGCCACACTCAAGGGGCCAAAGAGCCACATGTGGCTCACGAGCCGCAGTTTGCTGACCACTGTACCTGGTTCATAGGTTGATGCTCAACCACTGAGCCATGATGACCAGGTGTGATTCCTACTCTTAGAGAAGCACATCATTAAGAAAACGTGAATCAATAGGTAAATGGGAAATACATAGTTTAATGCTAAATATCAAGGTGTGTTTAACTCAATAACTCTAGAATATGAAAATATAGTGGACAGAGAAAACCATAAGGAAAAATGTGGTTGTCTTTGGTCTTGAAATATTCACTCTTTCATCTTCAAGAGAAAGACTATAAATAGATTTTCATATTACAGACCCTTTTCAGGTAATCAATCCCAACATTGAGAGAGCATCTGGGAAGCTATCGGGTTATGTGGGGTATCTTACCAGACTATCAGAAGATATGAAATCCAGTCCTGATTTTACTACTAATTAGCAGAGTGATCTTTCACAGACCCTCCCTAAGCCTCAATTTATCCATCTTTAAGACATGTGTTGCTTCAACCAGATTAGCTCAAGATTCCTTCCAGTTTTGACATCCAAAGTTTTTATGGAATAGATCATGTAAGACTATTAAGATGCTTCATTTTTGCCTCTTAGAGGTGCAGGGAGTGCATCAGTACCTATACCTGAGGTACAGCTCACCTCACATGCATTATCAGAAGCATAACATTTGTAGTCAAAAGAAAAGTGGAACTAGTCAATATGTGAACATTGGTCATGCTCAGAGATGGAGACAGTAGTGTGATATTGTGGCTTTATGGGTGCTAAGAAATCTCTTGTCTAAGGATATACCTGCATCCCCAGAATCAATACAGATGCCAGGGTTATAGTTTAATTCATTTTTGCTTATTTCTTTGATTTCCAGTTAAAGAACAGACATCTTTGAGAGAAGTAACATTTTTAGCTTTACTAGACATCAATATCTCATATTAATTTATTTGACAGCATGATGATAGGGAAAATGAAAATGGATGAGAGTGACAAAAGGCACTTCCTCCAGTCTCACACTGAGAAACTATATTTCACAGTTAAAACAAGTGGTAAAAGAACACATTTTTCCCTAGTGCAGGGGATGTATTTTGTTTTCCCCTAAAATGATAGCAAGAGACCTTCAGTGTCTTTTTGAGAATGAGAACAGAGGGCAATTCTGTGAACAAATTATATTATCTTGTTCCCTAATGTAAAAGAGAAATTCAACCTCACTGCTTATTGTTAATATCATAGGTATATAGAAAGTTTCCTTTATAAAGAACCTCAATACTCCGTGCATCATTACCCTGTAGGTCAAATGCAGTCCACAACTGCAAATCTAGTTATCTAGGTATGTGCGCATTTTCTGTCTACACCATATGGAATATCTTTAATGTATTTGCTACCTTTTTCTCCAGACAGGCATTATAACAGGATTGACTCAATATTTCATTTGTTTGGCTGAGAATTACTTTCTCAGTTCATTTTGTATTTTTTACCACGTGCTTATAACATAACTCTGCTTCTTGACAACAATTCACTTAGAACGTATTCTTCCCCCCCCCCTAATTTATTGGAAAGAATTTTAAAACCTATGACCCCCCTCACCTGAAGTTAATGAGTGCTATTGTGGCAGTTCAGTGGCAGTTCGGCATATCACCTCGAATATGTTTTCTTTTTCTCACCTCTAAAACAATGGCAGCCGGTCTAATGAAGCTCTCTGCTTAATACATTCATCCTGCAAAAATGAAAATGATTCATGGAGGGGCCATTTATTCCCTTGTTATATGTAAAACATTAATATTCTGGCTGTCTTAAAACATGGGAGCTGTCACAGAAGTAGGGTAACATTCAAAGGATGTTCTGGTTAAAAAGTGACACTTGGAAGGCAACTACAGCGCTTTAATAAGCGTAGGAGAGGCGCCAGGGAGTTAGTCCCTTTTGAAAAACATTGGCGCTGCCAGTTCCTCAGAATGCCAGGCACATTTTCTCCTCAACGACCGTGGAACTGCGATATAGGTACAGCACTTGGAAATGTGTTTGCAGGGTTATGGGAAACACACGCAGGAGTCAATTGCTAAAACCTGTTTGTGGTCAGATTAATGAGTGGAGAAGCATCTGGCCTGTGACCTCTGTTTGGCGCTGTTCCTTTAGACTGCCTGCAAATGTACAGAGGCCTTTCATTTTTGTAAATATATATTTATTGATTTCAGAGAGGAAGGGAGAGGGAGAGAGAGATAGAAACATTACGGATGAGAGAGAATCATTGATCAGCTGCCTCCTGGATCGAGCCCGCAACCTGGGCAAGTGCCCTGACAGGGAATCGAACTGTGACCTCCTGGTTCATAGATCGACACTCAACCACGGAGCCAGCTGGGCCATATGCCTTTCTTTTTATTTCACTACACATCCATGCGTTTTCTGAATAAGGAGGGGACTTTAAAATTATTTCTAGTTTTCCTCCAAGTTATGTTTGGTTCTTCTATCACTTAGCATATTCTTTTTAGGAGCCTATATCTTTAAAACAGTCTTAACTCTCTTTATAGCATTGCTGCCATAGAAATTAGCCTGGCTCTCCGATTAGAATGTCATTTTGATCAAAATCAGCCTCCTGACTATCATCCTTACAACTAATGATATGGCAAATATTTTGTCCATTAGACTATTTCATGTGAGGAAAATTCGGACCATTTCATATCCTAGGCTTTCTCAGCTGTAGTAATACTGGCTACCCTAATTTTAAACCCACAGATGAGCCTATAGGTCTCCTTAAATAGGATATTTGGTTTCTTATCATTCTCTATGTTTTTACTAAAGCTCCCTCTTTTTCCACGTCTTTTGCTTTTTCAAATGTGACCAATCTGAAAGCCTCGATTGACATTAATATCCTTTTTAATTAGGAGGATCTTCCCAGGCTATTGCAGAAGGATTGTCAAGAAACAGAAGGCATAATTAGTTATTGGGGCAGGAAGAGAATATCAGAACCGAGGCTTTTGAAACTGACTCCTAAATTTGGAAAACAGGAGTGTTTTCTGTACCTGCTAATGAGGTAGCCAAAAAAATACTTAGAATACTTTTTCTTTATTGTCAGAGAAACATAAGTGCCTGAAAAAGTATTTTAGATGCTATTCCTCATAAGAGTGTCGGCTGAATGAAACTCAATATCCAACTGTTGATGAGTCTCTATTGCTGTCAGCTGAATGTATCTGTCACTGCCAAAAGCTGTACAGCTTCATGAGCCCTTAGTAGAATCCTCTATCAGCCTCCGTTGATGTAGGACTAGCAGCTAAAGCATAGAGGGGTGTTCATTTATCATTTTGACTTGAAATGCAGGGAAAAAAGCAAAGCCATATTTAACTGGTGCGCAATTAGGGAAGTTTTATTCCTGGTTATTTGAATTTTCACGGTAGGTGAAGATGAGCAGGACGTGCCATTTATTTACTTTTAAATAGGCTTTATTTTTAGAGCAGTTTTCAGTGCACAGCAAAATAACGCAAAAGGTACAGAGATTTCCATATAGAGCCTATTTCCATATACATGCCATCTCCACTACCGATTTTATTTTAATTTGTGAATAGCACACTCTCCTCCTTCCTTATCTCCCATGGAATACACCAGGCAAATTGCCTGACTTTATAATTAAGGAAGGTTTCCAGGCTAGCATCTTGATTGAAGATCCATCCTCATTATTCAGAACATTATACATAGAAGCAATAGATTTAGGAAATTGGGGTGAATGTATGCTGACCCCAGGTTGGCTACTCTGAATTAATTTCTCCTTTTTGTCTTTTAGAAATTAAAACCCTGATCTCTTCTTTTCTGGTGGAGGAGAGATAAGATATTTGGTAACCTAAGGGTATTAGTTACTTGAGTTTTGGTTAACAAAGTTTGATTTATAAGTAAAGCTGGACTATGGCAAGGCGACCAGGGCTATATCTCAGGATATTAAAGTTAAAGGGAGGCAAGTAACAATAATAATGCTCATTTTAAAAGTATAACAACTGGTATAAATGAAAATCAGCCAGAAAGTGGTCTATAGCATGATTTTTAGTTTAAACTTAATTAAGTCAATTTTATTTAATTAACTTTGGTTTACCTTCTGAATAAAATATCTGTTCCCCCAAAAAGTTGTACTTTGATATTATGCAAATATATAGGGTGTCCCAAAAATGTGTATACACACTTTGAATAATTATAAAGGCAGTGTTAATTAAAATACATTTTATTTTCAAAATTGAGCTATCTGATGTTAAAGTATGTATACTTTTGGGGGGGGACACCATGTATATCAACATAATTTTGTCTACAGAGCAATTCTTCTTTTAAAATCTTATTAAAATAAATTCTACCCACTCGAGATTATTGTTGACATTGAATTTATCTGAGAGGTACCTGAGCTAATTGAGCTACTTGAATTAAAACAATAAGATTTTGCCCTGGCCTGGTGGCTCAGTTGGTTGGAGCATCGTCCTGTGCACCAGAAGGTAGTGGGTTTGATTCCCGATCAGGGCACATACCTGGGATGCAGGTTTGATCCCTGGCTGGGGCATGTATGGGAGGCAACCAATCGATGTTTCTCTCTCATATCAGTGTTTCTTTCTCTTTCTCTCTCCCCCACTTCCTCTCTCTCTCTTTCCCTTCCCCCTCTCTCTAAAAGTCAATAAAAACTTATCCTCAGGAGAGGATTTAAAAAACAACAACTCTAAGATTTTATTGGCGAAAGTGTCTTAAAATTAGTATTGCATCGAATTTAGTCATTTATAAAATACTAAACATAGTTGTTTAGTACTTTTCAGTTAATCTGGTTTAGGTAGACGTCAGAGATTGAGAGTGTCAACTTTCTCTTCTGCGTGGGGATTTTGGAAACCAATGCTCATCCCATCTTGGCACCAGGAAGTTCCCAAGAATAGCTCAGCAAAAACACAGAAGAGACAATGAATAGATCTCCATTGTGGGATTTTAAAACATGGCACTAATCCAGTTGGGGAAAGAAAGCCTTCAACAACCATGCTTATTAGGTTAAAAATGCTCTTGCTAACCTCTTATACCATGTAACCCCAAACACAGAAAATGTTATCAATAATTCTTAAGAAAGGAAGAGCAGTGATCAATGAATAGCTTTTGGACCAACATACCCAAATTTACCTTCTAGGATTCTAATGCCCTCCAAAGGGAGAATAACCCCCAACAAAGAACTCAAACATAAACAATGCAATACATTTAAACTACATTTCCCATGTGCAATACTTAATTGTCTAGCAAGTACAAGCTGGCTTATGATAAGGAAGTTTGGGTGGGTAAATGGTAGAAATTTTAGATGCATGGAAGGGACAACGATTAATATAAATTTTCTCTGCAAAAAAGATAATGAGAACATCTGAGAGGAAATATGATTTCTGCTGTTGGGTGTAGAACATCTTAGGAAAGAACAAATTGGAAGAAAGTCTTGTATATTATCTAATGGTTAAATAACAAGCACATTTTTATATTTGAAACGAAACTTACACTTTTCACAAGAGAGAAAGAATTGCTGCTGTGTCTATTTTTATTATGAGGTTCTTATCTCCTAACTTTAATGCTTCAAAAATACTTTTCTGCAGAGATGTGCAGATGGCATCAGTATAACCTTTGATATCACAATCAGGCCAAAATGAAAGAACAGAGAGAGACAGATTTTCCAATTTAGGAATAGAATGTTAGAGGTGCAAAGCCTTATCTAATGTTATTACTTTATTTAGGACCTTAGAATTAAAGAAGAAAGAAAAAATTTTAAAGCTGTGAACAGTGTGTAAAAAAGAGAGAAACAGCCCTAACCGGTTTGGCTCAGTGGATAGAGCGTCGGCCTGCGGACCAAGAGGTCCCAGGTTCAATTCTGGTGAAGGGCATGTACCTTGGTTGCGGGCACATCCCCAGTAGGAGGTGTGCAGGAGGCAGCTGATGGATGTTTCTCTCTCATCGATGTTTCTAACTCTCTATCCCTCTCCCTTCCTCTCTGTAAAAAATAAATAAAATATATTTTAAAAAAGAGAAAAACATTATTACAAGTCCCTATTCACAAAGTTGTGGTATAGACCTAATACCAAAAATATATATATAAACTTCTAGCGTTGACAAGGAAATTTAGCACTGTCACAGATACAGAATTATCACATAAAAATAAATCATAGTTTTATATATTAACAATGAATAAATCAAATTTTAGTGAAAGAAATTAAAATTTAAAATACAATACCACACATAATAACCTCAAACTGAAACATTTAGGTATTTGTCTAACAAATCATGTACATGATATATATGCTGAAAAATACCAAATTATGAAGAAAGTAATGCATCTGAAATAAATGAAGTGGCATATTGTATTCATGGGGTTGGAAGACTGAAAATATCAAAGATGTTTACTTTTCCCAAATTGATCTATAGGTTTAGTAGAATCATAAAATTCCAATAGGGTTTTTAATAGACATAAACAAGCTTATTTTAAAACTTATATGGAAGAGCAGAGGATGTAGAATACATAAGAAAAATTTGAAAAAGAATAATGAAGTTGAAGGAATCACATTACCTGATTTTAAGACTCATCGTATAGCTAAAAAATCTGTATAGTGTGGTATTGGCAGATGGATAGACACATAGATCAATGGAACAGAATGGAGTCCAGAATAGATCCAAGCTAGTATGGCCACTGGAGTTTTGACAAAGGTGCAAAAGCAATTCAAAAAACGAAGGATACACAGTCTTTTCAACAATTAGATATACATAGGTTTAAAAAAAAAGAAATAGTAAGAGCTCAACCTAAACCTCATACCTTACATAAAAATCAACTCCAAATGGATCATACTTCTAAATGTAAAGTTACATTTATAAAACTTGAAGAAAAAATAAGAAGAAACCTTCATGATATGGGATTAGGTAATGATCTCAGATTCCAAACCAAAGGCATGATATATAAAGAAAAGTTGAAAATTTCATTTATTAAAATTTAAAGCAATTGCACTGTGAAAAAAGGCAAGCCACAGACTAAGAGAAAATATTTGCAAATCACCTACCCAACAAAGGACATATCCTGAACATTTGAAAAAACTCTAAAATCAACAGTAAAGGAGCAAGAAATCCAATTAAAAATGCTCAAAAGACAACTCATCAAAGATAATATACAGATGACAAATAAACCCATGAAAGGGTGTTCAACTTCTTAGCCATTAAGGAAATTCAAATTGAAGACACAATAAGTAAGACAGACAAATTAAAGATACACCTAAAATAATGGATAAAATAGAAAATTCATGACAACACAACATTCTAGCAAGTATATGGAAAGAGCGGATCACTTATACATTGCTGGTGGGACTGTAAACTGGCAAGTCAGTCTGGAAAATATGTTGGCGGTTTTTATAACGTTAACATACAGTAGTCGGATGACTCAGCAATTCTACTTGTAGGTGTTTACCCAAGAGAAATGAAGGCATATGTTCACACAACATCCTCTCTAGGAAATGCTTATAGTTGTGAGCAAGTCAATGGGCATGCCTTCTATTTGTTTAGTGCTTATACTTTTGAAAAGTGTTTTATCTGCATTTTATTTTATCACAGCAACTCCAGTAGGTACATAGCACAGAATTTATAATCATTGCAAAAGAGGAATAAACAGGTAAATAACTATAAAAAGCCATGCAACCAGTTAATGTCTGCTAGGGAACCAGATTGTATTTTTTCTCACTCCTCATGGTTATTTTTCTTACTCCATGCTGACTTCCACATTGCATCTCCATCTATCGCAATTTCTCCTTATATCTAATAGAAATAACAATTCTTATTTAATAATCATAAGAGTTGTGTGGTTCAAATAAGATACAGAACATGTAACATCTTGAAAAAATAGTAAGTACTACTGAAATATAGTATCTTATAATTCTAAAACCCAACATTTATAATACTATAAATGTTGTTAAGAATTAAGGGGATATATACTTTCATTTAAAAAAACAAAACAAAACAGGAAGAACAAGTCAGCCGTAAGGAAACATTAATCCTAGTATGCTTCCAGGTAGGAATGCTACTCTAGGATCTAGCCCCAATTTTACTTAATAATTGCCCCAAAGCACAAGAGTAGTAATGCAGGCAATTCTGATATGTCAAAGAGAAGCCATAAAGTGCTTAATTTAAGGGAAAAAGTATCTATGTGTAGGAAAAAAAACAGCATAGATCAGGTTCAGTTCTAGCTGTGGTTTCATGCATCCACTGGGGGTCTAAAGATGAGAGGGGACTACTGTAAGATGATTTTTGTATAAGCGAGTGCTACGCATGCCTGTGAGTAACTCTAGAGAGGACCTGAATCTTTTCATGTTTATCTCCCCTGTACCTAGTATAGGGCCTCGAGCACATTAGTCTCACAGAAAATAACCGTTCAGCACAGGGAAACTATAGGATTGTTTTGCAGCCTCTCTGGAGGGAAGCAGTGGGCTCAGTTCATTTGGCCACATGACCTCTTTTAGTTCGCTATGGATGTAATTCTCAAAGTGGGTTCTGATAATCATTGATTCCGAAAATTTTTCCTGGGTTATCTGAGAAAATAGCTTTATGTTCAATAAGTTTGGGAAGTTATAAAGTTTGAGTCACTCATGTAGGGCTGCACAAAATATTAAAAGTCCGAATCATTCTTGGAGTAAAGAAATCTGCTTTTGTTTAGGTTATAATTTTTCACAACTCTAGAATACCTTTTCCAAAATTTCACACTCTTTGGAACATGGCTGGAAAGATGCCTTTGATATTTTACTATACATGCTTATCTGACCCTTATGTAAGCCAAAGAATTAAACCATCTGTTAGTATTAGACCACACATCTCCCCCTCTCCTATTAAGAGACAAAGGACTAGAAAGGCCTTTGGTTAAGAACTATGGGCATCCTAAGTTTTCCTAGCTGAATTTTCCTAAGTAAAAGAATGGATATTAAGAGGTATTCATGGCGAGATTATGACCCTTTCTTATCCAATGCATGTCTGAAGGGGCAATATTTGAGAGTCATGGGTGACTATTAAGTAGTGAAAGAAAGAAACCAAGACTATCTTCATTATCATGATGACATACTGGAAAATGATCTGTCTTGTATTATGAGGGAGTTATGCCTAGTATAGGTCATAGAAGACAGGCGTCACCTAATAGACAGTAGTTGATTCTCTTACTCATTATGGGTTTAGAGTCATGTCTCAGAATATGTGTCCTTGGGAAGTTACTTTGTGTGTGCATATTCATGCGTGTGTGTGCATTTCTACTACCCAAGAATTCCACTTTAGGGTATACATGCAAAAGAAATGAGTGCATATTTGTACCAAAAGACATGTGAAAACCTTCATTGAAAATGTCCTTGTAGTAGTCAAAACTGAAAATAACACAAACATCCAACAATATAATGTTTCAAATAATTGTTGTAAAATCATACAAGGAAACAACAATGAAAAGAACAAACTGCTATTACATGGTACAATATGAATGCATCTTATTTACATTAATATTGAAAGAAATAGTACATACTATATTTAATCTATGTACATAAAGTTTAAGAAGAGCCAATACTAACATGAAGGTAGAATCAGAATAGTGTTTACTTCAGGGGGCTATTGACAGGGAAGTAGTATGAAGGTTTTGAAAATGTTTCTCTCTTAGTCTGGGTGGTAGTTACATCAGTGTATTCAGGAATTGCTGCTGGCCTGCCCAGGAAAAGAATGGCAGCTGTGTCCAGAATTTCTAAGGGGTGACATGTGGTGAATAACTGTCTATAGTTGAACCAAGAGGATTAAGGAACATTGCTGAGGAACAAATTCCAGAGAAAGGAAGGGGGGTGCCAGGGCTGACCAGCAGCCCCTGAACGATGAATGAACAGATAACTCTGACACAGTTTCCCTGAGAAAGAGAGGTCTAAGGGGCTTGCCTGGCTCAAGGGTCCAAGCAGCCTCGATTGCCTGCATCATTAGGCTTTTATTGGAATTTTTATCTTTAGATACAATCAGTGGGGTGAGTAATCTTGGGAGGACACATGTGTTTACATTGTCCTTTAGGCAAGGGCATCCAGGGATTAAGCATAAGGATTCCAGTAAACACCCGGGGGTCTGCATATGCACAGGCTTGTTTGGAAAGGTCAAGGAATAATTAGGGGCGTCGCCTTCAACATTCCCCTAAGTCTCCCCTAAATCGGACTTCCGATAAACAAGGCAGGTGGCCCTCCACATGCTTCCCTTTTATCAGAATGTCCTCCTTACAACTTTCTAACCAAGTCTCTTGCTTCCCAACAAGGAGGAATGGGGTAAAGGCAGAGGCAGCACTAATGGCTCTTGTTACATGCAGCATGGTGACCTCACTTCTTTTTATACAGAAAAAGAAGTTGTATGTTAAGTTAAATAAATTTTATGGTGTAACACATGCTGAAATGGCTAATATGGAATATCTTCTTTATTGATTTCCCACGGTTTCTTGATTTAGGGATTGTTGTGATAGTCTGTCATCATGTCTAGAACTCAAATAAAATTTACCAATTTCTCAATCAGTATTGAAAGCTCATACAATTTAGCCTGACAATGAAATGTTACAAGGATTTTTCAGAAAGAAGGAACAGGATGTGGGAAGGTATAGATGTTGAAAATGCATGATTTCTTTGTATAATTATAAGTGTGACATTATGGCTTGAATCAAAGAGGCATGTGAGAGATGGGTGGGAGCTGTCAAGAAAATAGCAGGCACCAGATTACGGAGCGAGACAAGTGCTCTCAGGAACCCACTCCTATTCTATTGACATCTAAAATGTTTTGTAGAAAGACACTGATCAAGTACTTATGCAGCTCCTTGACTTTATAAAGTGAAGTAGCACATAGACATTATGTATTAGAACTCAGCACATCTCTAGAGAAATATACGTATAATATAACCTTTGTCAGAAAAGGAGGAAATTTCATCTAATTTTGTTTATAGTGTTTACTATATGACAAAGAGTTCTGATTAACTTATAAATATTAGTACCGTTCTGTGAAATAGGTTCTAATATCATTATCCCTGTTTAACAGATCAGAAAGTTGAGGCCCAGGTACCTGATTCACCCAAGGTAGCACCACTTATAAGCAGTAGAACCAGTATCTAATTCAGGCATTCTAGTTCCACAGGCCACGCCCTTAATCATGATGCTGCCTCTTTTACTCTCTGATTGACTCTGAATTTCGATTTCACTAAGAGAGGAATGGGGCATTGGGGACCCACTAAGTAGTGGCTCTTGTAGAGCATATTTGTTGGAAAATCATGCATATAAGGACGATTGGATGTTTAAGCAATTTAAATGCATCTATTCAGATTTAAAGTACAAAGACAGTAAAAGCTTCATCAGCTTGAAATTGGTTTTTAAATGATGTCAATGCATTTCAAGTCAATTTGAAAGTATTAAGGGATAATATGCATTTGCCAAGTACTTTGTGATAACCAAGGAACAGTGAAGGCACTTGTAGGATTTCATAGGATATTTAACAGTTTTAAGTATAACTCTGATTTTTAAATTTTGGCCTTGTCTTTTGAAACTAACGTTACTGAATGAAATGGTGGCAATACTAGTCACCAAACCAGAAGTTACAAGTTTGAACACTTGTAGGTTTAAAATGGGGGATACTGAGCCATTTGATAAGGTTGACTGCTTTAGCCTTTAGGTTGCCACAGGGAGAGGAACAAGGAGGGGAGCCTGAATAATTGAGAGAGCTCTGCCGCTCCACCCTCACTTTAAAAAGAATGGCCATGTTGTTAGGTCTTTTAGCAAGTGAACTTCCACCTAATTTGGATAAGAGGTCCCATGGCTTAAACGCTCTTAAACGACACTGAATATTATTAAATTAAGTTTTCATTCTTTTCATTTAAGATTTACTGAGATTGTACATTCACACACATTAGGGTAGCTATATTAAAAAACAGAAAATAGCAAGTGTTGGCAAAAATATGGAGAATTGGAACCCTTGTGCATTTCTAGTGGGAGTGTAAAAGGGTACGGCCACTGTGGAAAAGAGTATGGTGATTCCTCAAAATATTACACATAGAATTACCATATGATTCAGCAATTTCACTTCTGGGTATTGAACCAAAAGAAGTGAAAGCAGTGGCTTGAACAGATACTTCTATAACCATGTTCATAGCATCAGTATTTACAACAGCCAAAAGGTAAAGGCAATCCAAATGTCTATCAGTGGATAGATTTTTTTAAGTGGTATATACATATAATGGAATACTATATTTTTTAAAAAGGAAGGGCATTTTGACACATGCTATAATATAGATGAACCTTAAAGATATTATTCTAAGTGAAATAAGGCATTCACAGAAACCCAAATATTGTATGATTTCACTTACATGAGATACTTAGAGTAGTCAAATTCAAAGAGACATAAAGTTGAATGGTGGCTGCCAGGGACAGGAGGAGTCAGTGTATAATGGGTACAGAGTTTCAATTTCAAGATGAGAAAGTTCTGGAGATGGATGGTGGTGATGGTTGCACAACAGTGTGAATATATTCAATGCCACAGAACTGAACATTTAAAGTGGTTAAAATGATCGGTGTTATATTGTGTATATTTTACTACAATAAAAGCATGTTTTAGAAACATGGCAGGATTTAAACCTGCAGATTAAAGATGAAAAGTTTTTCCAATGACTCTTAGGTGAGGCAACCGCTAATGTACATGAAAGACAGTGAATAGTATGGATATTTTTCAGAAAGTGCTTGTCTGGGTAAGAATTGTGGTCTTTGCTTAATAAACAGAATAATTAGTAAAGATAAAGGGAACAAAAGAAAAGATTCATAAAGGTTATACAGAGCAAATCACTGAACAATCTAAAATAATTGGTGCTTAATCACTCATTAGGCAGTTAGCACTAAATTATTAATGGGTAATGTGAGTGACTTGACCTTCCTAGCATAGCAATTAACGTATGCAATACAGTTAAACTAGCGCCTATGCTTAGATGTAGCTCAAATGATTCCTGATGATAGGCTGAAACTATACTTGCACTTTTCCTTTCTCTTCAGCAAGTTAAATTGCTTTAACTTGTATTGTTTGAGCCTAAGGGACTGTCTCAGAACCCAAGACTATCCATTACTTAAACATTATTTTGTTACGAACATCACAAAGAGATGGCTTCAAGCCATTGATTTTATCAACCCAATTTGGAAAGATTCAGACTTGGACATCAAAATATTATGAGTCACCCAATGTTACAGAGCTAGCTAGCTGTTTACAAACTTAGAAATAAAAAGCAGAGGTTGTGAACACTAAAATAATTATCTTCCCAATGGTTAAATGACACCAATGCTACATACCACCAACCAGAGCACCTTGAGTGCAAATTGCATTACCTTTCTGAAAGAAATTAGATTATAAGAATTGACTTTTCTTAATGCTATGTTAATAAAATATCAAGGAAGGTTAGGATTCAACAAACCTTGTTCTACTTTGTGCAAGTTCTCTTCTGCTTCCTAAAAGCTGAATATAATTGAAGTGGGAAGGTCTGTTAGAACTCTTTTGTTTCTGTAGCATACAAGACTTGTACCTGAAAGTTCCCAAATGGAAAGGAGTTATTAAATCTGAATTAACATTTAACTACTCTTTGGAATGTGCTGCAAATTGGGGTCTCCATAACAAATACTTTTCTCTTTTGTAGCCAAAAAACTGCATATTTAGTGAGTCGAAATTTGAAGTGGATTTTACTCCAAATGACTTTCAATAATTTTTAAATGTTTACAATGGAATATGGCTCAGCCATAAAAAAGAATGAAATATTGCCATCTGAAACAACATGGATGGGCCTAGAGTGTATTGTGCTGAGTGAAATAAGTCAGACAGAGAAAGATAAATGCCATATGATTTCACTTAATATGTGGAATTTAAAAAACAAAATAAATGAACAAGCAGAACAGAAACAGACTTGTAGATACAGAGAACATTTTGATGGTTGCCAGATGGGAGGAAGTTTGGGGGGATGGATGAAAAAGATTAAGGGATTAAGAAATACAAATTGGTAGTTACAGAATACACACAGCTTCTAAAGAACAGCATAGGGAATATAGTCAGTAATATTGTAATAACTATGTATAGTGTCAGATGGATACTAGATTTATCGAAGTGATCACTTTGTAAATTATATAATGTCTAATCACTGGATTGTACACCTGAAACTAATATAACATTGTAGGTCAAATGTAATTTAAAAATAAAAAAATGTTTAAAAAATAAAATGTTTTAATTTGATGTTTTAGGATATTTTCCATTTTTTTTCTCCAGGTATATTATACCTCCTCATTTCTGTTATTCCAAAGTCAATGTGCCTTGTTTTAATAGAAAAATACCAGGCTCTTACAGTTTTGGTCTCGGTATGTTGTAGGAGTCAAGGACTAGGATTTACAGCCCAAACACCTAAATCAACCCTTAATTTTCAGCTTCTCTTCTGATAAAGGAGTTTTAGTTGCTGCTGTTTTTACTTTATTATTTTTAGAAATTAAATTATACTTTTTAAATATACATAATACATTCTCATGATTCAAAATTCAAAATGTACCAAAGAGTATAAAATGTAAAAACCTTTGTCTTACTCCTTTGCCCTAAGGGCCTAGTACTATTACATAAGAACCTATGCTATTAGTTTCTTGTTATATTTCCAGAAAAATTTTATACATATAGTATACACTAATTTGTTTTACTTTACAATGTATGTTAGAGTGTGTTCCAGTACAATACAAAAAGCTTTCATGTATTTGCATTCTTTATTTATATTTTTAGCTTCATAGTATTCCACTATATTGTGGTATCATAATTCATTTTAACCCAGATTGGAATTTAAGTACAAAATTTTGACCATGCCCTAACCGGTTTGGCTCAGTGGATAGAGTGTTGGCCTGTGGACTGAAAGGTCCCAGGTTTGATTCCGGTCAAGGGCATGTACCTTGGTTGTGGGCACATCCCCAGTAGGAGGTGTGCAGGAGGCAGCTGATTGATGTTTCTCTCTCATCGATGTTTCTAACTCTCTATCCCTCTCCCTTCCTCTCTGTAAAAAATCAATAAAATATATATTTTTTAAAAAATTTGACCATTAAAATTCTTCAGTAGCAACCTTGTGCATACATTATTTCTCCCATATGCAAATTTATCTGCAAGATAAATTCCAAGTAGGAAAACTGTGAAATTGTTGAGACCTAATGCTCATTTTAGATAGGTATTTTGTCTTCTTTAGTGAGTTTTGGTATTTTTTTTAAACTATTATCCATTTCATTGTGGTATTAGAATTTATTTGCACAGTGTTGAACAAACTGATATTATTTTAGATGTCTCCATCTGTGCTTATTTTATTATTCCTTTAAAAATATCTTTTATTTTTTAAAATTTTGATCATGTTAACTAATTGCATATTAATTTTATTGTTATTCAAAGAACCATTAAAAATTTTTTAATCTTTTTAATTCCAGACTTACTTCCTGACTTGTGACTTACTTTGATTTATTTTCTATTTGTTTGCTTTTTTCTAACTGTTTTAGCTAGATGATTAATATATTATTGATGTTTAAATGTTCAAATTTGTTGTTAATATAAGTATTTAAGACCGTAGAATCCTATCTAATAAAGAGGGAATATGTTAATTGACCCTCGTGCCATCACAAAGATGGTGGTGCCCGCAGCTAATAAGGAGGGAATATGCTAATTGCTGACCCGCCCTCAAAGATGGCAACACCCACAGCCAATAAGGAAGGAATATGCTAATTGACTGCCACTCCCTCAAATATAGCAGCACCCACAGCCACAAGATGGCCAGCAGGGGAGTGCAGTTGCGGGCGATCAGGCCAGCAGGGGAGGGCAGTTAGAGGCGACCAGGCCAGCAGGGGAGGGCAGTTGGGGGTGACCAGGCCAACAGGGGAGGGCAGTTGGGGGTGACCAGGCCAACAGGGGAGGGCAGTTAGGGCCGACCGGACCTTCAGGGGAGGGAGGGCAGTTGGGAGGGACCATGTCTGCAGGGGAGGGCAGTTAGGGGCGACCAGGCCAGCAGGGGAGTGCATTTGGGGGCAATTGGGCTGGTAGGGGAGCAGTTAGGCATTGATCAGGCTGGCAGGGGAGTGGTTAGGGCCAATCAGGCAGGCAGGCAAGCGGTTGGGAGCCAGCAGTCCCGGATTGTGAGAGGGATGTCCGACTGCCGATTTAGGCCCAATCCCTATGAGCAGTCTGACATCCCCCAAGGGGTCCCAGATTGGAGAGGGTGCAGGCTGGGCTGAGGGACAACCCCCCCCCAGTGCACAAATTTCGTGCACCAGGCCTCTAGTACTAGTATAATTTAAGTACTGCCCTAGAAGCATTACATAGGTTCTAACATGCAGTGTTTCTATTATCATTATTTGTTAGATATTCTCACAAAAGTTTTCATTTTCTCTGAATTGTTTAAGAGAAAGTGTCTAAAGTACAATTTTTGGTTTCCTGTGTTATTAACTTCTACTTTTCTTAAATTGTGATTAATGTGTACTTTACATTTTGTTTTACTTTTCTTATAATTTGAAATGTACTGATGTTTTGTCTTCTTGCAAAATATTCTTTTTTTTTTTTAGATTATCCCAGGGGTCCTTTAATACAAAATGTATTTTGTATTTCATGCTATGAGTATGGTACTTATAAAATAACTCCACCTTATTGTGTTATTTAGGTCTTCTATATTTATTCGTTGTGCACTTGGTCTGAAATGGACTGAGTGAATAAATATATCTACTGCCAAATATGCATTTCTGTCTACCTGTTCTTTGGTATCCTGCAGGTTTTTTTTTTTTATAAATGTTGATGCATAGATACTAATAATTGTTATAACTTCATTGTGATGGTAACTTTTAGCAGTATACAGTGCTACATTTTTGTTTCATTTAAAACTTTTGCTTCAGATATAACTGTGTCTGATATTAAGATTAGGGACTCTGCTATTCTTTGTTGTTATCTCTTTTTTATGGCACAAATTTTGGTGATACCACTTGATAGTCCTTTCATTTAATTAGTGAGGTTAGCTCATTTACTTTCATTAAAATTTCATTATGTGATACTTATCTTTCTCTGAATGGTTTATTTCAGTTAGCAAGTATCATTATGTGATACTTGTCTTTCTCTGAATAGTTTATTTCAGGGACCTAATATTCTCTAGGTCCCTCCATGCTGTCTCATCCTTTTTACAGCTGCATAGTATTCCATGGTGTAAATGTACCACAACTTCGTTACCCACTCATCTACTGATGGGCACTTGGGCTGTTTCCAGATCTTAGCTATTGTAAATGGCACTAATATGAATGTGGAGGTGCATATATTCTTTCTGATTGGTGTTTCTGATTTCTTGGGATATATTCCTAGAAGTAAGATTACTGGTTCAAATGGGAGTTCCATTTTTAATTTTATGAGGAAACTCTATACTGTTTTTCATAGTAGCTGCACCAGTCTGCATTCCCCCAGCAGTGTACTAGGGTTCCCTTTTCTCCACATTCTCACCAGCACTTGTTGTTTATTGATTTGTGGATGGTAGCCATTTTGGCAGGTGTGAGGTAATACCTCATTGTCATTTTAATTTGCATCTCTCTGGTGATCAGTGGCTTTGAGCATTTTTTTTTTATGTCTATTGGCCATCTGTATGTCTTCTTTGGAGAATTGTCTATTTAGGTCCTTTGTCCATTATTTTAAATTGGATTGTTTGTCTTCCTTTTGTTAAGTTGTATGCAATCTCACTCATATATGGAATCTAATAAACAAAATAAAGTAATGATCAAAATAGATCCAGAGATATTGGAGCATGGAACAGACTGAGGAATCTCAGAGGGAAGGGAGCAAGGGACACGGGAAGGAAGAGATTAACCAAATAAATTATATGCAGATATGCATAGCTTATGGACACAGGCAATAGTGCTGTGAAGGCCTGGAGGTGGAGGCTGACTGGTGGAAGGAGTCAATGGAGAAAAAAGGGGACATCTGTAATATTCTCAACAATAAAGATAAATTTAAAAAATAAAATAAATTTTAAAAGAAGTTATTGAAGCCCTAGCCGGTTTGGCTCAGTGGATAGAGCATCGGCCTGTAAACTAAAGGGTCCTGGATTCAATTCCCATCAAGGGCACGTACCTCAGTTGAAGGCTTAATCCCTGGCCCTGGCTGTAAACTATATTATTTTATTAATATTTTATTTAATAATTATAATCCTGTATTTAAAAAAATTCCATGACAGTCATAATTGGTCAGTAAAACAGAAACCATTGTAAAAATTTTGTAAGAAAGACTTAGTGGTTCACAAAGCCACTGGGGAAGTTAAGGTCAGGCATGCTTCTGCTGGACTTCATAAAATCAAGAAATAGTAAAATTGTAGGGAAACCCGTATGGCTATCTCAGTTGCTGCAACATTAAAAAAAATTAAAGAAAGTGATTCATAGGAAATTATCCAGAATCTAAAATAAACCTGAGTAATCTCAACGAAAGCCACTATCACTAATCTCAGCAGCTCATAGTTTTGAAAGAGTGGTTTATCAGGACATTGTCTGAAGCCACTGCATAACTTGAGTCTGTTATCTGTTCATAACTGCTCACAATTGCTACCTACTATTCATAATTTTTCAGATGTGGTGTGTACTTTTAATGTGTGGATTCTTGGTTTATACTATAAAATATTCTTGTTTATTACTTACATTATTTAGAGACTCCAATTGTGTGTATGTTGGATATTTTTTCTTCCAAATCATTTTCACATTAATTCTCATAGTACTTTTTGTTTTAAAAAATATATTTTTTATTGATTTCAGAGAGGAATGGAGTGGGAGAGAGAGATAGAAACATCAATGATGAGAGAGAATCACTGATGGGCTGCCTCCTACACACCCCACACCGGGAATTGAGTCCACAACCCGGGCATGTGCCCTGACTGAGAATCAAACCATGACCTCCATGTTCATTGGGCGATGCTCAACCACTGAACACACCAGCCAGGCTCATAGTACCTTTTCAATTGAAATGTGATTTTTTTCCTACTATATTTGTAACTCACTTTGTTGATTATAGTATGTATTTTTACTTGTTCTAGTTCAAATTTTTGCCTTTATTTCTGTAGCGTGTTTTTTTTTCTGATCTGCTCAAACTTGTCGTATCTCCTTCCATTCTCTCTATATCTTAACATAGCTCTTGCATCTCTTTTTTATCCTCTTCTAGAGAGGATATTGATTTGATTGTTTATTTTAATTTCATAGTGAAATACATTGCCACTCTTCTTTTATAGAATTATGCTGGTAAGGTGTTTTGTGTTTTTTTTTAATTTGCCATGTACCTTTTCTGTCCTTGTCTTCCAGATTTCTTATAGTAAAACTAGAGTCCTGGTGCTTCCGTGCACTGGTGGGGTCCCTCGGCCTGGCCTATACCCTCTTGCAATCCAGGACCCCTCGGGCGATGTTGGACTGCTGGTTTCGGCCCCATCCCTGCAGGCCAGGCTGAGGGACCCCACTGGTGCACGAATCCATGCACTGGGCCTCTAGTATGCATATAAGACCTTTGGTTAATCCCTTCCCACCCTCCCCTCTCCCCACTTTTCTCTGAGATTCATCAGCCTGTTCCATGTTTCCAGGCCTATGCATTGAGTGTCTGCCCCCTGGTGGTCAGTGTGCATCATAGCTACTGGTCTAACAGTCGAACAGTTGGACACTTAGCATATTAGGCTTTTATATAGAGAGATTATATAGATTCTGTGTGAATTGTGCTTTTTGTTCTTTGAACAAATTGCTTTTTTTCTAAACAAGTTATTTGTAGGAAGTTATTATATTAAAAGGGATAGGGCTGTCTTCTAAGCTACAAGTAGACTTATTTGTGCCTGAAGATTTTCTGTGAGTGTTCTTTTAACGTTTATTTCCTAGGCGGCAAAGGAAATAGACAACTGTGAGCAGTTCACAATACCATGAATACAGGTTGTTTCCTGGAAATATGAATTGTCTGTGTGATTCCTTGTTTAATGTTACCTCTTGTGTTTCTCAGAAACAAACCAGAAAAAGAGAAACTCACACTGCCAGTGTATGCATACTTTTCTTGCTGTAAAAATGCAGAAACTCTCATTTCTTACCTCAAAGTGCCCACCTTATATTAGGAAATTGAAATGTTCTGACATTTTATAAAATTTGCAGTCATATGTCTTTTTTTTTCAGTTTCTTTCACTATCCTTGCTTGAATTTATTCTTTGGAACTAATTCCTGCCCCCTTTTTTGCTGTAAGGTTTATCTGAATATAGTTTAAACAAACTGTTTATAGTCTATCTTTCTCATGTTTTCTTATTGGTTTAGGGTGACTTCTAAGAAAAGTATGGGAACACTGAGAGTACATTGTCATCTTATAACCAAAAGTTTAATATTTTTAATCAAATAAACAAAATACTATATTCAATGAATTTCTAAAAATCTAATATATATTATTTGTATTCTTGTTAACCATTGAGATTGGTCTAGTCCAAAATATCTTTTATCACTGTGTCTGAATAAGCATTTCTAAATCTTGTTAGAATAATTTAAAGTTTAATCAGTTACTCTCACCAAATTAAGAGGGCTACTTATGTTATTATTCCTACTTCACCCAAAGCAGAGATTTTCTCCCTTATAAAAAGATTTGAGCTTCAGAAAAAATATTCTGACCATTTTAAATCAAGATGGGGGTTGCACATGAGCAGATTTGGCTAGAGATACCATATTTAATTTAGAGTCAGCTACATTCAAAAGAGAAATCACATAAACTGTGAGAGGAAGATCTTCAGGGTTTAACAAATATATGTATATTCCCATGGGAAAAAATGATGGCAAACTTGATTTCTTGTTCTGAAAAAATGTAGAACTAAGATAACTTAAAGATTATCCCAATCCAAATAAAATTATTTTAATGTGTTTTTAAGAAAGACTGGGATTAGTTTTTAAAAAAAGAATTGAAAACTTAAGCATTAAGTGAGATGATGTTGCAGTTGTCCTTTTGCATAGAGAGGAAATGGCAGTTTCAGCAATGTAGGGAGTAGGTGAATTCTCACCTCTGCCCTGAGATAAAATCTTGGATATGTAGAATCGTTAGAACTGAAATCTGTAAATAAAATCATCACATAAGAGGACTATCTTTTTTGTAAAAGTAGACAGATAAAAATATGTCTATCATCATAGAAAGACAATGAAATTTTTCTTGTCCTGGCTGGGGTTAAAAGAAGAGAAAATTCTTTCTGATCATTTAAAACCCTGGAATTTTGCCATCTGCAAGTTTAGCATTTAATGATATAGTATCTACATGAAACAGAGACTCCCAAGGAGAGAACGTGTCATTAAAATGTATATTGGGCCTATGATACTACTGAAGTGCTTGGTGAAAGAAAATAAAAATGGTTCTGTGGAAACATTCTCTCCACCCAAACTGTAAAGTGTTTTTAAACTTATCACATTTTTTTTTATTTTTACTTTTATGGTTGAGAGAGAGAGAGGGGGAGAGAGAGAGAGAGAGAGAGAGAGAGAGAGAGAGAGAAACATCGATGTGGGAGAGAAGCATTGTTACATCCTTTGGCTGCCTCCTATATGTGAACCGACTAAGGATGGAACCTACAACCTGGGTAATGTGTCCTGACCTGGAATCAAACCTGCCACCTTTTGGTACTAGCTGTACTGGTTAATAATGCGGATTTTTTCAATAGATTGAGTTACACATATGTTGATATTTATACGATTTGATATGTATGCTATTTTGTTGTATTGACAACAAGCTTCAAAACTTGATATGTCAAATTTTCTGATATGTCAAATTTATAGATATTTTTACACTTAAAAATGTTGAATTTCATGCCAAAACAAAAAAGAGTATTTGAGGAGAGTTTTAATTCATTATTTTATTTTGAAGAAAAGTGCTGCTGAAAGTTATCGTATACTTCGAGAAGCTTGTGGTGAACATGCTCCATCTCAAGATACTTGTGAACGCTGGTTTAAATGCTTTAAAAGTGATGATTTCGATGTGAGAGACAAAGAACGTCCAGGTCAACCGAAAAAGTTTGAAGACCAACAATTACAAGCATTACTGGATGAAGATGTGTATCAAACTCAAAAACAACTTGCAGAAAGATTAAACGTTGCTCAGCAAACAATTTCTGATCATTTACAAGCAATGGGAAAGGTTTCAAAGGAAGGAAAATGGGTGCCACATCAACTGAACGAAAGACAAATGGAAAACCAAAAAGTCATCAGTAAAATGTTGCTTCAACGGCATGAAAGAAAGTACTTTTTGCATCGAATTGTGACTGGCGATGAAAAGTGGATTTATTTTGAGAATCCCAAACTCACAAAATCATGGGTTGATCCAGATCAACCATCAACATTGACTGCAAGGCCAAATCACTTCGGAAAGTAGACAATGCTCTGCGTTTGGTGGGATCAAGAAGGTGTGGTGTATTATGAGCTTCTTAAACCAGATGAAACCGTTAATACTGATTGCTATTGACAACAAATAATCAATTTGAAGCACGCTTTGATCGTCAAATGACCAGAATGTGCCAGAGGACACGGCTACGTAATGTTGCTTCATGATGACGCACCATCACACACTTCAAAACCAGTTAAAGACGGATGGTGTCCACAAATTACCTGAAAGATGGGGGAAATGTGTAGCTAGCGATGGACATTACTTTGAATAAGGCACTTTTGATGTTTCTCTTGAAATTATCGTCTTTTATTTGGATTACAAAATCTGCATTATTAACCGGTTAACAGTTGATCCGCATTATTAACCAGTTAATAATTAGTCCACATTATTAACCGGTTAATAGTTCATCTGCATTATTAACCGCTTAATAATTAGTCTGCATTATTAACCAGTTAAAAGTTAACCCACATTATTAACTGGCTAATGATTAATCCTCATTATTAACCATAATAATTCAGATTTTGTAATCAAAGAAAACACTACAATTTCAAGAGAAACATCAAAAGTGTTTTATTCAAAGTAATGTCCATCGCTAGCTACACATTTCCCCCATCTTTCAGGTAATTTGTGGATACCGTCCCAATAGAACTTTTCTTGTTTTGAGGCAAACCATTCAGAGACCCAATTTTCCACTTCTTTGTGCGTTTTGAAGTGCTGCTCAGAAAGTGCGTGTGCCGTCAATCGGAACAAGTGGTAATCTGAAGGAGCAATACAACAAAATAGCATACATATCAAATTGCATATATATCAACATGTGTGTAACTCCATCTGTTGAAAAAAATCCACATTATTAGTGGATTATTAAATAGTAAACCTAGTATATGCGACCATGCTCCAGCCAACTAAGCCACACTGGTCAGGGCCAACCTTATCACTTCTTGAATAAACTAAAGAATATTACAGACAAAAAGAAAATCATAAAATCATGCAGATGGTAAAGATAAATTTCCTATGAAAGATTTACAATTAAGCTGACCACAAATTTCACAACAGAAATACCAATGGACTATGTAGAACATCTGGAGGAAAAGAAACGAATGGAAATTTTTCCATTTTAAATTACTTAAGAAAACTAACACTGCCTGTTAAATAATAGAGATTCTCAGGGCAGATTTAATTTTTACTTTAAATTCATATTAATGATATTTACAGGAGATACACTCAACACTTAATGTTTCTGTTTTTGAGAAGATGGCATAGACTCATTCTTTTCAGTTCTTCCCCTCTAAATAAAATTTAATGTCTAGAAATAATTCAATATTCAGCCATAAAAGGAGTCACAAAGTTGAAAAGTAGTCAGGTAAGCTAGGGACCTCCCAATATTAGGAAAGACACTGTAATGAGATCTCTGTGTTTTATTTTTTATCTGCTATATAAAAAATGGTTTCTGCTGAGAACTGCAACCAAAATACCAACAGATGTAAGCAGAAAAAGAAAAGTTATCCCACAAAACAGCATCAGGCAGCTCAGGTGAAACCTGTGGATTTGAGTCAAGCACCAGAATAACAAAGCAGATCAGAAAAACATTGTAAAAGCTATAAAAAATTAATATTTCCTTGGAAGTACAGATCTCAAATGTAGTTCCTATGCACTAAACCTACTAGTAAATAAGGTTACTGTATGCTGAAATAGCAGATTTAAATAAGATCAAATGTCTCTTAACATAATAACCAAAGTGTCCAGGATACAATGTAAAATCACTTATGACAAAAACCATGACTAACACAACTTGAATGAAAAAAAGACAACTGATGATGAAACTGAAATTTATTATGTAGTGAAATTATCTGAAAAGGATTGTAAAACAGCCATCATAAAAATGTTTCACCAGCCGAAGCCGGTTTGGCTCAGTGGATAGAGCGTCGGCCTGCGGACTGAAGGGTCCCAGGTTCGATTCCGGTCAAGGGCATGTACCTGGGTTGCGGGCACATCCCCACTGGGAGATGTGCAGGAGGCAGCTGATCGATGTTTCTCTCCCATCGATGTTTCTAGCTATCTATCTCTCTCCCTTCCTCTCTGTAAAATATCAATAAAATATATTTTAAAAAATGTTTCACCAATTAAAAGTTCTGCTAAAACAAAAATAAAAAATCTTAGCAAAGAAATGTAAATGATGAGAAAGTACTGACTGAGCCCTAGCCGGTTTGGCTCAGTGGATAGAGCATCGGCCTGTGAACTGAAGGGTCCCAGGTTTGATTTCTGGTCAAGGGCACGTACCTCAGTTGCAGGCTCGATCTCCTGCCCTGGTCGGGGTGTGTGGAGGAGGCAACCGATTGATGTGTCTCTCTCACATTGATGTTTCTCTCTGTCTCTCCCCCTCTTTTCCACTCTCAATAAAAATCAATGGCCGAAACTGGTTTGGCTCAGTGGATAGAGCGTTGGCCTGCAGACTGAAAGGTCCCAGGTTCGATTCCGGTCAAGGGCATGTGCCTTGGTTGCGGGCATATCCCCAGTAGGAGATGTGCAGGAGGCAGCTGATCGATGTTTCTCTCTCATCGATGTTTCTAACTCTCTATCTCTCTCCCTTCCTCTCTGTAAAATATCAATAAAATATATTTTAAAAAATGTTTCACCAATTAAAAGTTCTGCTAAAACAAAAATAAAAAATCTTAGCAAAGAAATGTAAATGATGAGAAAGTACTGACTGAGCCCTAGCCGGTTTGGCTCAGTGGATAGAGCATCGGCCTGTGAACTGAAGGGTCCCAGGTTTGATTTCTGGTCAAGGGCACGTACCTCAGTTGCAGGCTCGATCTCCTGCCCTGGTCGGGGTGTGTGGTAATACTTTAAACAATAAAATAAAAATTTTTAAAAAAGAAAAATGCAATTACTGAAAAAAACCTCACTATATGAGCTCAGTAGTAGAGGGCTGATGACAGAAGTTATAATCAGTGACTTTAAGGACAGAATAATAGCACTTAATCTAAACAACACAGAGAAAAATAGAGTGGAAAACTAATGAATATAGCCACAGGGACTTGTGGAACAATAGCCAAAGTCTATCATTATTTTCATTGGCGTCCCAATGGAACAAGAAAAGAAAAATGTGGCAGAAATATGTATTTGAAGAAACAATAGCTAAAAACTTACCAAATTCAGTGAAAGAAACAAATCTATAGATTCAAGAAGCAGGCCAATACCCAAAAGGGATAAACTTTGTAAAGTACAATTGTCTAACCACTATGCTGTACATCTGGAACTAATACAGAATACTGAATGTAAACTGTAATTGAAAAAATAAAGTATAAATAAATTGACATTGTTTAACTGAGATTATGATCACCCCCCCCCCAAAAAAAAGTACATCCAAAGAAGTCTTCACTATGACACTTCATAATTAAACTTCCTAAAACTAAAAACCAAAAATAAACTTTTATAGGGATAAAGAGAACTGAAATATTATCTATATAAGATTGCCAATTCAAATAAGAAATTTATTATCTAAAATAATAGAGGTCAGAAGGAAATGACACATTTTTCAAATACTGAAAGGAAGATATGTAACCCACAAATCCTATATCCAGTGAAACATATCTTAGGAACAAAAGGGAAATGAAGACAGTCTTAGATGAAGGAAAACTAAGGGAGTTTGTCACCAGCACAATTATCCTTACAGCATTAATAAAATCAACCCCCGAAAAAAAAAAAGGAAATGGTAACTGAAGACTGAGAACTTTAGAAAGGAAAAATAGCAACAATGGAATCGGTAAAAATAGTAGTAAACATAATACAATATTTTCAACCTCATGAGTTTCATAAATTATGATTAATGAATGAAACAAAAATTATATTATCATCTGATATGGTGCTCAACATAAAGGAGATACTGAAAACAATTATGTAATATTTAAAAATTAGAATAGCTTTATTTAAACCACTGATGCTGGAGAAGGGGGAGGGCAAATATTAGCAGACACTGCCGATTAGCATGAAGCAGTGACACTTTGATACATATGCATCCTCATTTACTGATCCCGTTGATATGATCTCTTAGGAAAATCTATGCTTCAATCTCACAGGAGACATACAAAAATTATTTAAAAAGTTTAAACATTGGGTAGGGAGTAAAACAACATTCATGGAAGTAAAGTTTCAATACTTTACCCAAAGTGCAATACAGGTAGGCTGTGGTGAGTTAAGTTACTTTTATACAGGGTGTCCCCCCCAAAATGTAAACATACTTCAATAACTGATAGTTCAGTTTTGAAAGTGAAATGTATTTTAATAAACACTGCCTTTATAATTATCCAAAGTGTGTGTATACATTTTTGGGGATACCCTATATATTGCAATACCTAGAGCAACAACTTAGAAAACTATAAAATAATGTATTCAACACTGTATAAATTAAATAAGATAGAGTTCTATGAGATGTTCAAATAACCCATAGGAGGACAAGAAAAGAGAAACAAAGGAGTGAAAATAGAGGTAACAAACACAAAACAAATAATAAAATGACAGGCTTAAGAACTAACATATCAATAATTATATCAAATGTATATAAGCTAAATGCCCCAATTATGGACAGTGGAAGAAAACATGACCAAACAATATACTATCAATAAGAAACTAACATCAAATATAATGACATGGGTAGGTATGTTGAAAGTAAAAGCATGGGAAAAGATATATTATGCAAATATTAATAGATATATTAATAATAGAATAGAGCAGTGATGGGGAACCTTTTGAGCTCGGCGTGTCAGCATTTTGAAAAACCCTAACTTAACTCTGGTGCCATGTCACATATAGAAATTTTTTTATATTTGCAACCATAGTAAAACAAAGACTTATATTTTTGATATTTATTTTATATATTTAAATGCCATCTAACAAAGAAAAATCAACCAAAAAAAAAATGAGTTCACGTGTCACCTCTGACACGCGTGTCATAGGTTCGCCATCACTGACCCTTATAGCAAAGAAGTTCGCTAGGGACAAAGAGGGAATATTACCTTATGATAAAGACCTATCCACCCAAATATATTGTTATCCCTAATTGTGTATGTACCAAACAACAGAGCTTTAAAATGCAAGAAGCAAAACCTTATAGAACTGAAATGAGCCGTAGTCATATCCACCATTATAGTTAGAGACTTAAACTCTCTTTCTGCACAATTGATAGCATGACTGGACAGACAATCAGCAAAGATACAGAACTGCACAATACCATCAACAAACCAGTTCTAATTGCCAAATTCAAACCTCATGAAAATAGTCCACCCAATTATAGCAGAATTTATATTTTTAACCATACATGGAATACCACTAAATATATAGTATCCTGGGTTATATGACAAACCTTAACAAATGTAAAATAATTAAAATCATACATAGTATGTTGTCTGGCCAAATTGAAATCAGACTGGAAATCAATAACAGAAAGACAACAATAATAGCTTCAAATTCCTGGAAATTAAGCAGCATATCTCAAAATAATCCACAGATCAAAAATAATACTTAAAAAGTAAATAGAACCAAATTCAAATAAAACCCAACATAAAATGTGTGGGTTGCAGCTAAAACAATAGCAAGAGGGAAATTTATATTAATACTTACATTAGAAACAAAGAAGGATCTCAAATCAAAAATCCAAGTTCCAACTTCATGAAACTAGAAAAAGAAGAGAAAAATAAACCAAATGTAAGCAGAACAAATAATAAAGACAAGAGTAGAAAAAACATAGCTGAAAGAGTAGGAAACCAATAGAGAAAATCATTTAAACCAAAAGTTGGTTCCTGAAAATAATAACATTGGTAAAGCTCTAGCAAGGCAGAAAAAAATGAAGACACAAATTACTGTCAGTAATTAAAGAGGGAATATCATTAGAGATAATGCAACAATGAAAAGAATAATAAGTATTTTAGTTCATTTCAGCTGCTTTCACAAAATGCCATACACTAGTTAGTTTATAAAGAACCAAAATGTATTTCTTACAATTCTGGAGGCTAAAGCCTGAGATCAGCGTTCCAACATGGTTGGGGAAGGGCCCTCTTCCAGGTTGCACACTTCTCCTATACTCACATGGTGGAAGTGGCTAGAGATCTCTCTGGAGCAGTGGTTCTCAACCTTCCTAATGCCGAAATCCTTTAATACAGTTCCTCATGTTGTGGTGACCCCCAACCATAAAATTATTTTCGTTGCTACTTCATAACTGTAATTTTGCTACTGTTATGAATCATAATGTAAATATCTGATGTGCAGGATGTATTTTCATTGTTACAAATTGAACATAATTAAAGCATAGTGATTAATCACAAAAACAATATGTAATTATATATGTGTTTTCCGATGGTCTTAGGCGACCCCTGTGAAAGGGTCATTCGACCCCCAAAGGGGTCACGACCCACAGGTTGAGAACCGCTGCTCTGGAGCCTCTTTTTATAAGAATACTAATCCCAGTAATGAGAGCTCTGCCTTCATGAGCCCATCAACTCCCAAAGGCCCTACCTTCTAATATTATCATCTTTAGGTTTTAGGATTAAACATATATGAATCTTAGGGGGACACATTCAGACCATAGCAAAAGGTAGCACTATAGACAATTTTATGTTTATGATTCAACAGACTAAAAGAAATGTGCCAATTTATCAAAAACTACAGACTCTTAAGTCACAACAAAGATGAAATTGACAAATGCAATTGTTCTATATGCATTATGGATGGGGGGATGGAGGGATTAAGCAAAAAAGAGAAAAAAACTCATGGACATGGACAAAAGTGTGGTGATTGCTGGGCAGAGGTGGATGGAGGAAGGTAGAGGAAGGTATGGGGGGGTAAATGGTGATGGATAAAGACTTGACATGAGCTAGAGAGCACATAATACAGTGTACAGATGATGTATTGTAGAATTGTGCACCTGAAACCTATATAATTTTGTTAACCAGTATCACCCCAATAAATTCAATAAAAATTGAGTTTTAGTTACAATTATCCCCGAAAAGGAATATCAAGGTTCATATTATTTCACTGGAGAATTCTACTAAATATTTAAAAAAGAACTAACAGCCAAGCCAGTGTGTCTCAGTGGTTGAGTGTTGACCTATGAACCAGGAGGTCATGGTTTGATTCCCAGATGGGCACATGTCCGGGTTATAGGCTTGATCCCCAGGAGGGGGCATGCAGAAGGCAGCCGATCAATGATTCTCTCTCATCATTGATGTTTCTATCTCTCCCTCTCTTTCCCTCCCTCCCTCTCTCTGAAATTAAAAAAAAATTTTTTAAAAAAGAACTAACATCAATATAACACAATCTCTTGCAGAATAAAGAAGATTAAGGAACATTTCTCAACTCTTTGTAAAGGCTAGAAGTTTTATGATACTTAAACCACACAAAAGCAGTAAAAAAATAAAACAATAGAACAATATATCTTATGAACTTAGTTGCAAAAGTCCTCAATAAAACATAAGGAAATGAAATCAAGAAGTTTATAAGAAGAAGAATATATGATGGCCTAGTGAGATTTATTCCAGATATGCAAACCTGGTTCAACATAAAATCAGTTAATGTTATGCATCATGTCAACAAACGAAAGAAGAAAAAGCGTCCTATATAATAAAAGCCTAATATACAAATTGTTCAACTGGGAGTTTGACAGCTCGCTATGACGTGCACTGACCACCAGAGCAGGGTGCGGAACATGGCGAGCATTGGCTACATGGTGCAGGCAGTGGGCAGCAGTGAAGGTTCAGCCAGTCCCAACGGGCCCAGACAAGAGTGGGACCACAGAGGGATGGTGGAGCAGGTGAGAGGGCAGTGCCAGGCCAAGGAGGGTGTGAGGGGTGTGAGCGGGGAGACCAATTGCCCCACTGATCACTCCATAAACGTGACCAGCAGCAGCAGCGGGGGGCAGGGCCGTTCGCTGCTTTGCTCCCAGTCACTGAGGGAGAGAGCCCAGGCAGATCAATCATCGGGCTGGATAGTGGAGCAGATGAGGGGGCGTGGTGCCAGCACAGCAGGGTGCCAGGCGGGGCTGCGAGGCCAGGGGCAGGTGCTGGGGCTGCGAGCCTGGGGGCATGAGCTAGGGCCCGATCCCTGTAGGCCACCCCTAGGGACCCCATCCGTGCACAAATTTGTGCACTGGGCCTCTAGTGTGATTATAACTGATACAGAAAGAGCATTTGACAAAATCCAAAATCCAATACTTATTCATGATAAAAACTCTCAGCAAACTAGAAAAAGAGGGAAATGTTCTCTAATTCTTTTTAAAAACCCACAAAAACATACAGTTAGCATCATACTTAATGATGAAAGACTCAATACTTTCCTTCTGAATTTGGGCATATGACAAGGATGTCCACTTTCACCATTCTTTTATTTAATATAGTATTGGAACATATTATTGGAGATTCTATCTACTGCGATAAACCAAGAAAAGGAAATAGCAGGCATATATATTGGTATGGGAGAACTAAAACTCCCTATTTGAAAATTACATGACAGACTACAAATAAAACCCAAAGCAATTTACAAAAATTACTTAACTAATTAATTAAAAGAAACCTCTAGAACTAATAAGTGATTTTAGCAAGGTTGAAGGTTACAAGATTAATGCAAAATATTAATCATATTTATGTAAACTAACAATGAACAAATGAAAATTAAACTAAAAAAAGCAACACCATTTTTAACTGTTTCCCCAAATGAAATACCTAGTTATATATCTAAGAAAACACACACAGGATCTGTATGCTTAAAACAAAAAAGAAAAAAAAGATGTTGTAATAAAGTAAAGATTAAATAATTGGAGAGACTATGTTCATAGATTGGAATACTCAACATAGTAAAGCTGTCAGTTGTCCCCAAATTGTTCTAGAAGTTTAATAAAATTCTTAAAATCCCTGGAAGTTTTTTAGTAGACAGAGAAAAACTTAATCTAAAATTTAGAATAGTATAGGAAAGGTAAAGCCTTACAATAGTCATATCATATTTTGGAAAGAATAATAATTCAGAAAGAATACCCTTTCTGCTGTAAAAGCTTACTATCTAGCCAGTAGTCATGACTTTGTGGTACCGGAGGAGAGAGAGAGAGATGTTGATAAGTGACAAAAACAGAAAATCCAGCAACAGATCCATAGAAATATACCTAATTGATTTTCTAAAAAGGTGCAAAAGTAATTCAGTGGAGGAAAAATGGTACAGGAGAAATTGACTATCTGGACAAAAAAAAAATTAATTGACTTTGACCTAAATGTTAAATCCTATATAATAATTAATGAAAACCACATAATTGACTTAAACGCAAAGTGTTTTAAATGGCAAAACTTTTTTAAAACATATTTTATTGATTTCAGAGCAGAAAAGAGAGATAGAAACATCAATTATGAGAATCATTGATTGGCTGCCTCCTGCAAGCTCTTCACTGGGGATTGAGCCCACAACTCAGGCATGTGCCCTGACAAGGAATCAAACTGTGACCTCCTGGTTCATAGGTCTATGCTCAACCACTGAGCCACTCTGGCCAGGCACTACAAAACTTTTTGACTTTATAGCTATTCCAGCCTTCTTATGCTTCATGTTTGTATGGTTTATACTTTTCCATCCATTTACTCCCAACTTATTCTGTGTTATTATTTAAGATGAAATTTTATAAACAGCCTGTTGATTCTTGCTCTTCCATCTATTTTATTAATCTTTTACATTTAACTGGATTATTTAGATGATTCACATATAATTACTGGTATAGTTTGATTCAGGCCTAATATTATATTATTTGTTGTAGGTTGGTTTCCGGTGTTTTTTATTTATATGTTCTCCATTTCCTGTCATTTTTCGGATTAGTTAATAATTTTTAGAATTCCTTTTTTATTTGTCAATTGAGTTTTAATCTACATCTCTTTACTTCAGATGATTTTCATTAATCTAAGTGAAATTTTACTTATTCTTTCATTTGTTGTCTCCATTTTATTATTAAGCCCATTGTTTTAGTTTTAAATTTTGCATTTTTATGTTGGTATATCTCTGCTGTGACTTCCTATCTTTTCATTCATTATAGTTCTTTGTTTCTATTAACATACTGAACATAGTTATAAATATAACTTAAAGTTCTAGCTCGATAATTCCAACATCTAGGTCATTAGGATTGGCATCGGTTGGTTGTGTTTTCCTTTGAGTGCGGTCACATTGTCCTGGCTTTCATATGTCAGATAACTTTGGCTTGCATTCTTGGTATTTTGAATGCTATATTGTGGAGATTCTGGATTTTGTTATATTACCTGAAGACTATTGGTGTTTGGTTTTAGCAGTCAATTAATTTGGTAAGGCTCAAGCTGAAAACTGTCATCAGTTGTAAACATTAGCCAAGAACTCAGTTCAGTTTCTTAGACCTTAACTAAAAGGCATGCAGGATTCAAATGTCAAACAGAGATTAAAGCTGAAGTTAAACACAGAATTTGGGGTTGTTTTTTTTTTCACAATTTCTGTCCTTTCCTAGGTTTCCTCTCATCTTATAATCATATGGTCCCATGTTTTTCTCACCAAATATTCTGGCCAAAAAGAAAGTGGCTTGTACCTCATAGCATGAACCATAATGATTCTGGGTATCCTCAGGGTAAAGCTGCCCCGCCGCCCCCCCAAAAAAATCTAGATACTCATTCCATTTGGATCACTTGCTGCATGTTTTTGCTACCCTCAGAAAAATCTTCCTACATTTTTTAGGCTGAAAAATACTGCGGTAGCTGTTTATCATGTACTATTGCTATCAGTAGAGTGTATAGCTGTTATATGCAGGAGGGTTAGTTAATTAAGCTCTGATTTCTTAAAACCAGAAGGGGAGCTCTTCTTGAAGCATAAGGAATCACAAAGACCAAAAGTAAAAACCAAACATTTATACCAGACAACTACAACAGACTAAAATGGAACAAAGTAAAGCAAATAGAATACATATTAAATGAATATTAGTATGCATAATACAGTGTACTACAAAAGGATGAACAATACTCTTTATAATGTTGTTGTATTTACCAGAGCTTAAACATACAAAACAACATAAACTGATGAACAAAAACAGATCCAGAGACAGAGAAGCATCGATCAGACCGTCAAACCTCAGAGGGAAGGTAGGGGAGGGTGGAGGTAAGGGGGAGAGATCAACCAAAGGACTTGTATGCATGCATATATGTTGAGAGATAGAACTCCATTTTGCACTATTTTGCACACACACCAGGGGGGGGGGCATGAGTGGGGGCGTTGGGGAGCAATGGGGGGATAAGGACACATGTGTAATACCTTAATCAATGAAGAATTATTAAAAAAAATGCAAAATACATAGATTAATAGAACTACAAAGAAAATGTGAGAAATCCAACTAATAACTTGGTATTTAAAAAAACTATTTCTGTTACTGATAAAAATCACGCTAAATATTAAAAATATAAAAGATTTTGCCCTGACCGGTTTTGCTCAGTGGATAGAGCGTCGGCCTGCGGACTGAAGGGTCCCTGGTTCGATTCCGGTCAAGGGCATGTACCTTGGTTGCGGGCACATGCCCGGTAGGGGGTGTGCAGGAGGCAGCTGATCGATGTTTCTCTCTCATCGATGTTTCTGGCTCTCTATCCCTCTCCCTTCCTCTCTGTAAAAAAATCGATAAAATATATTTTAAAAAATATATAAAAGATTTCAACTATGCTATTAATAAGGTTTATTTCATGGAATATTATACATATGGTCTCCACTTATTCACCTTCTGGAAGTAACTTTGTATATGATGCATGACTGCGTTTTCATTTTTATCTCCTCTAACTACCTCTCATCATCCATATGTGGCCAATACATTGCTGTTAGACTTTTAGAATCATTTGGATTTCTTTGGAAGAAAGCCCAAAACATTGTATGATATTAAAATTAAATATGTTCAAAGTGTTTTCTTATATCTAGAGTTATGTATGATGTGTGCTTTAAGGAACAAACAAAAAGCACACCTTTCTTTTCTTCTTTGATCAATGATGTATAAAACTCAAAAAATAAGAGTACATTTATAACTTAGAGCTGAGCCTCAAGTGGGCATTAATGGAAACAGTGTTTGGCATTTAACTCCTGTAAATACATCTGCTGAATAGAACTACTTCAGTGATCAATATTGTCTAATTCAGAACTACAAGCTCTTTTAGTTGTAAAGGACATGGGAAAATAAATCAATGAAGAAAATGTTCTAACCTTGCTGTTAGATTTTTCAATTAAAAAATATACAATTTATCATCTTATTATTTCCAGTTCCTATAATATAGTGAAATCAACACATTTTAAGAACAGCAGTATGCCTATCCTTCAATAGAGATAATCTGAACTATTAGGAGTCTCTGTTAAAGCTGCATGTGTCTTAGTACAGATGATTCTCAAAAGTTGTGGCAAGTCATACTGATATGTAATTTGTTATTATTCACATAATTAGAAAAGCAATGGTTTTTATAATTTAAACAGGTTCAAGATTGTATCTTGACAGATGGCATTCTCATGAGTATTCTGATATTTTTTGAGTGGGAGGAAAATGAAAGTTTTACACAGTGGTTTGCAAATTCATTGTAACCAGCTACATTCTAGATCAGCAGTTCTCAACCTGTTGGTCACGACCCCTTTGGCAGTTGAACGACTCTTTCACAGGGGTCGCCTAAGAACATCCTGCATATCAGATATTTACATTACGATTCATAACAGTAGCAACATTACAGTTATGAAGTAGCAACGAAAATAATTTTATGGTTGGGTCACAACATGAGGAACTGTATTTAAAAGGCCAGAAGGTTGAGAACCACTGTTCTAGATTAAACTAAATTTACAGTATACGTATATATATGGACTCTGGTTGTTCTCAATCATCAAGCCATCATACAGTGTTTCTGCTTAAAAAATTAGAACTTTGTGACTGACAAAGCATAGATATTTGCTATTATGAATCACTAGAGGCCCAATGCATGAAATTCGTGCAAGAGTAGGCCTTTGTAGCCGCAGCTGCTGCCTCAATCCCTTCCTCACAGCCATGGCGGCTGCAGCCCCAGCTTCATCTGGAAGGTAGCCTGGAAGGACATATGGACGGCCATTTGGTTGATTTGCCTATTACACTTTTATTATTATAGATCAGTGATGGCGAACCTATGAACTCATTTTTTTGGTTGATTTTTCTTTGTTAAATGGCATTTAAATATATAAAATAAATATCAAAAATATAAGTCTTTGTTTTACTATGGTTGCAAATATAAAAAAATTTCTATATGTGACACGGCACCAGAGTTAAGTTAGGGTTTTTCAAAATGCTGACACGCCGAACTCAAAAGGTTCGCCATCATTGTTATAAATGGTAGTTCTTAATTTCCTTACAAAATTTTGGGCATATCATAGAATTTTGGATTACACATTTGAAGGAGTCTATTTTCAGGTTACTTTTTGGTACTTTGTATGAAACGTTTCTTGTAAAAAATATATATTTTTGTTGATTTCATAGAGGAAGGGAGAGGGAGAGAGAGAAAGATCAATGATGAGAGAGAATCATTGATTGGCTGCCTCCTACATGCCCCCTACTGGGATTCAAGCCCATAACCTGGGCATGTGCCCTAAACAGGAATCGAACCATGACTGTCTGATTCATAGGTCAATGCTCAAACACTGAGCCATGCGGGCCAGGCTGAAATGTGTCTTTTCTTTCTGGTTGATTTTAGAAACATTTGTTTTCTGTTATAGTTATACTATGTCACTATGATGCATCAAGTATATACATATATTTTTGGGGGGGTCTCATTATATTTCTGGAACCTGAGGATGCATGTACAGCTGACTCTTGAACAATAAAGGTGTTAGAGGCACCACCCTCCCATGGAATCAGAAATTCCCACATAACTTTTTACTCCCACAAAATTTAAGTAAGGTTGACATTTGGTATCCACAGGGGATTGGTTCCAGTAACCACTCTCCCCTTCCCCCAAACACAGATACATCAAAATCTGAGGATGCTCAAGTCTCTTATATAAAACTAGAGGCCCGGTGCATGAAAATTCATGCACTGGAGGGGGGGGGTCCCTCAACCCGGCCTGCCCCCTCTCACAGTCTAGGAGCACTCAGGGGCGGGAGGTGACCAGGTGATCAGGGTAAGCCTGGCAGTGTAAGCCTCAACTGGCCCTGGTTACCTGAGCCTCGGGTGGCCCTGGGCAGCTGGGAAGCCACCATCTGAGGCTTGCCTGTGCCTCAGGCCAGCTCTGGGCAGCTGGGGGGCTGAGGGGACTAGGGGACTCCAGAGGCAGGTGTGTGGCAAGGCTGGGCCTACCAGGCGGGAGCGGGTCCAGCCTTGCTGTACGCCTGCCGCCCTGGCAGGGCTGAGGGGACTGGACACCGCCATCTTGTGGCTGTGGGTGCCGCCATCTTTGAGGGCAGGGCAGTCAATTAGCATATTTCCTCCTTATTGGCTGATTAAAAAAATCATTGTGTTTTCCTCTGAGTGTGATCACATTGTCCTGGCTTTCGTATGTCAGATAACTTTGGCTTGCATCCTTGGTATTTTGAATGCTATATTGTGGAGATTGGGGCACAGGATGGAGGGACGGGCTCCTTTGCCCTCCCTGCTCCACACCTCACACCCACCCCCTAACACTCTAAGGCAGCCCCTGTGCTGCTGCCCCACCTGCCCCGCCTGCAGGCAGCCGAGTGAGTGCTCAAGAGTGAGGCCTGCCCGGCGCATGGCTCAGTGCTTTGTGACAGCATGAGGGAATTAGCATATTCCCTCTTTATTAGATAGGACTAGTGGCCCGGTGCACGAAATTTGTGCATGGGGGAGGGTGTGTTCCTCAGCCTGGCCTGCACCCTCTCCAATTTGGGACCCCTCCAAAAATGTCCTGCCAGTTTACAGGGATCGGGCCTAAATCAGCAGTCGGACATCCCTCTCGTAATCCGGGACTGCTGGCTCCTAACCGCTCACCTGCC
>NW_005370332.1:491082-492088 GCF_000412655.1 Myotis brandtii
CTTCCCTGCCTGTCTGCCTGCCTGATTGCCCCTAACCACTCTTCCTGCTGGCCTGCTCGCCCCCAACTGTCCCTCAACTCCGGCCTGCTTGCCCCCAAATGCCCCCCCTGCCAGCCTGATCACACCAACTGCCCCCCCTGCTGGCCTGCTCACCCCCACCTCCCCTCCCCACTGGCCTGCTCGCCCCAACTGCCCCCCTGCTGGCCTGCTCACTCCAAACTGCACCCCCCACTGTCCTGATCACCTCCAACTGACCTCCACTGATGGCCTACTTGCCCCCAACTGGACCCCCTGCTGGTCTGCTTACCCCCAATGGCCCGCCCCCTACCAGCCTGATTACCCACAACTGCCCTCCCCTCTTGGCCTCTAACCGCCTCTACCTCGGCCCCGCCACCATGGCTTTGTCCAGAAGAACATCTGGAAGGTCTCCTGGAAGGTCTCCCAGTCTAATTAGCATATTACTCTTTTATTAGTATAGATATATTTGTCTGTAAATATGGTTATGATTGCAGATATGAGTAGGACCAGGTAAAATTTTATAGAATGGGCCTTTTATTACAGATGGTTTGCCATGTATGCATTTTTTCTAAAGAAGTAAAAATTACTTTTAAAAATGTTTCAGGAAGACTTTGAGAAATTTACAGTATCTGCTTTTCTTCCAAGAAAGTTGTCACTTTTTTAAAAAAATATGTTTATTGATTCCAGAGAGGGGGAGAGAGGAACATCAATGATGAGAGAGAATCACCAATCAGCTGCCACCTGCACACCGCACACTGGAGATCCAGTCTGAAACCTGGGCAGGTGTCCCAACCAGGAATTGAACCCTGACCTCTTGGTTCATAGGTCGAAGCTCAAACACTGAGCCATGCGCCGGGCAGGCCCCGCTCTTGAGCACTCACTCAGCTGCCTGCAGGCGGGGCAGGCGGGGCAGGCGGGGCAGCAGCATGGGGGCTGCCTTAGAGTGTTAGGGGGTGGTTGTGAGGTGTGGAGCAGGGAGGGCAACGGA
>NW_005370332.1:492535-496512 GCF_000412655.1 Myotis brandtii
CCGCCCTTCACCCACCCCGCCGCCCACCAGCCTCCTGCCCACATCTGTGGGGCCCCTGCTGCCCCCCTACACCCCACGGTCCGTACATATGCCCACACCCATTGATCCCTGACCGTGCCCCAGGGCCAGGACCCTGTCCCTCCGTCTTCAATGCCTAGTCCTCATCCAGCCCCCAGGGGCCCCATGGCCACTCCCGCCCACAGACCCTCCGTCACCCAGCTCCCCCCTCACCAGCCTATCGCCCCAGCCCCAGGGGGGGCCCCTCGTCGAGCCCCTGTCTACCTCTCTGCTCTCACTCTGCCTCTCGGTCCTACTCATCTCCTGCAGGTGCCCGCTCACTCCCCTGGACTCCATAAGCGGCGGACCCACATCTCCGACCACGCCCTACTGCTCAGGATCCTGCACATGATGGACACCCTCCTGGCCCAAATCGAGGACCACCTGCAGCATCTGGCCGTGCAGCAGCCCCGGCAAATAAAGGGCACTCCCACCCCAAGTGGGTGACCAACACGCCTCTCCGCCTGGCACTGGGGTGGGGAGGCCTGAGGCGCTGGGCCAGGCTGGGACTGTGTGTCTGTCTCCCTGGGTCCCCTCCTAGTGTAGAACCAGCAGCTGACTCACTGCTCCACTGCACCCCCCCCATGACCTGCCTCCCTAAGGGTGTCACCCAGAAATACAGCGGCTATTCTGGGGCTCCCCGGAGGCGCCCAGGGGGGTGGGAGGAGACTTGACCATCGGGTCAGACTTGGGTGGTCCAGGGAGGGAGGCCCAGAGGTGACGACCAGCCAAGGCTGCTAGCTGGGCTTCCGGCCTGAGCTGGGGCGGGAGGGGGGGAGGGGAGCCCTGGCTGCCTCCCCCTCGGTGGTGTCTCCAACCTGTGCTCTGGCACCTGAGTGGCCCTTGCTCCAGGGCCTCCCAAGGGGACCCTCACCCCTTCCTCTCTCCCTCCTGCCACAGGCAGCCCGGCATGCGGCACTCTTAGGGTCTCTGTTTTAGAAACACAACATGACGTTACGAATTCAAAACTAAAAGCAAGTGCGCTAGGATGACGAGGAAAGAAACGACAAACGTTAAAGCGTCGGTGAAACTGCAGCACGAGGCCCAGGGCCAGAGCACGTCTGGGTCCCCCGACATTTCTGTAACGCGCCCCCCCCCCCCCGCCCCCAGTCCGCTGCTCGCTCTGCTGGCCTCTGCAGAAGGGTTTTCCACACAGAGACGGAGGGGCAACTCCGCCCTAACACGCCGCGTGAGGTTTGTGTCTCGGTTACTGGTGGTTTAGGAAATGCCTCTCCTCCGCGTGCTGTGGGTGCGGTCACACGATGGCCTGGGCTGTTGGCAAATCGGAGAAACTTCCAGCAACGCTTCTCATAAGAGACGCTGTGTGAGCTGAAATAATTGCCCACAGATGAACTCTGGGCTCCACACGTTTCAAGCCTGTTTTCCTTCTCGGACCACAGTTTCTAGCCTTGGGCGCTGGGGCAGGTTCTAAATGGAGGACCTTGGCCTCCATCCTGGGCCCAAGGAGCGGGGGGTGGGGGGAGGCCTAGAGGCCATTCCTACGGGACAGGCAGGGACAATGAGCTGAGACACAGGCGTGGAGCAAACATCGTGTCCCTCTAAACCCAAACCAAGTGCCTCCCCGTGGTAGACGTGCTGCCCCCCAGCCGCCAAGAGCCTCATCACAGCGGGACTCCCCCGATGCCCAAGGACTCCCCGTAAACATCCTGAGCTCCCCCTTGGAGTGCGCTTCCCAGAGAACCCAACCAGCGACAGTCCCCCACTCACCTTCTTCTTGGCTGCACCCCCAAATGTCACAGCCCCTCCAGTGTCACCTACACAAGGGGATGCGGGGTGGAGGGGTGTCCCAGTGGGAGAGGACAGAGGGCCTGACTGGGTGCGGTTGGACTCTCTTAATTTTGTGCGTTTTCAAAAAAGACTTGATCCTGCTGACACACTCCTGGGGGTTCTTCACAGGCCGGGGAGTATGTAAAGGGCACTGGAGGCTGAGAGAGCGTCATCAGCCTGCTGTTAGGTCCACGTCTACATTCCTCAAGGTTTACCGCGCACCTACTGTGTGCCAGCCTGCTGGCTGATGTGCAGAACACTGCGGGCCCCTCCTCGCCCACTCACAAATGGGAGGGTGGCGGTGATGGTGGGACAGACTCAAAAAGGCAAAATTACTCTGCAGAGGCGGCTGGCCCTGAATCGGCGATGAGGGGGAGAGTGCTCCTGTCGGAAAGAGCAGCACTTTAGGGCCTGGTTGGGGAACCATAGGGTGGTCGGGACTTCAGGAGACAGGAGGGGCTCTGGGGGGCAGACGGGGGCAGGGAGGAATGGCAGCCAGAGTCATAGCCCCTCAAGGTACCCGTGGGGTCAGCGAATATGATACAATTCTTGGCAAAAAGAACTTTATAGGCAGAACTAAGATTAAAGACCTTAAGCCCTGGCTGGTGTGGCTCAGTGGACAGAGAGTCGGTCCGTGGACCGAAGGATCCCAGGCTCCATTCCGGTCAAGGGCATGCCCAGGCCGCGGGCTTCATCCCCAGCGGGGGCGTGCAGGAGGCAGCCAATCAGTGACTCTCATCATTGATGTTTCTCTCTCCCTCTCCCTTCCTCTCTGAAATCAATAAAAATGTATCTTTCAAAAAAGATTAAAGACCTTAAAGCAGGGAGATCACTCTGGGTTGTTTTAGTGGCCCAAGCACCCTCAGGAGTCCTTGCAAGCAGAAGGGAAGCTCAGCCTCTGCCACTGGCTTCCGAGATGGGGAGCGGGTCCCCACCGGCCAGGGTCCGAGGCACTCAGGGGCCGTGAGGGCTGGGCATGCCCGCGGGTGGCAGCCCGCAAGGAACGAGCCACAGCCCCACAACCACTGGGTCTGAACTCTGTCACCGGCCTGATGGTTTCTTATGGCAGCGACAGAACACATGGGTGTTAGACCCAGAGGCCGGGCGCTCTAACCCGCGAGCGACGTGTGGACATGGCTTCGGAGCTGGGCGGGAGCGCAGGCCGGAGAGGAAGGAGCATGACGGACAGACAACATGGCCTCTGTGGGTTCAGGGAGCCCCCCTCGGGGTGCCCCGCGGTCGCGGCTCAGCCTCTCACCCACTTCCTCATCCTGTCTAGGCACCTCTCCAGCCCGTGGCCTCTCTGACTCTCACGTACTGGTTCTCAACCTTCCTAATGCCTCGACCCTTTAATACAGATCCTCATGTTGTGGTGACCCCCAATTTCATTGTTACAAATTGAACATAATTAAAGCATAGTGATTAATCACAAAAACAATATGTAATTATACATGTGTTTTCCGATGGTCTTAGGCGACCCCCGTGAAAGGGTCATTCGACCCCCAAAGGGGTCGCGACCCACAGGTTGAGAACCGCTGCTCATGTTTCTGGGGTTCCAGGCAGCAGAAACGGAACCTGCTTTTTTTCTTGCTCATCTGCTTCCCGTGGACTCAGCCAAATTCTGGAGGGGGGGGGGGAGGTAGAATTTCCCCTCCCCAGACTTTCTACCCCCTGCAGGCGGGAGCCTGGGCTTCAAGGATGCTGCCAGCGGTCCTGGCCTGTGCGGCTCGGGTGGTGGGAGCACCATCCCGTCGGTTGTGGGTTCGAGTCCCCGTCAGGGCGCGGACCCAGGTTGCAGGGACACGTAAGGGAGGCAACCGATTGATGCCTCTCTTTCTCTCCTTTCCTCTCTCTTAAGTCAATGAAAAACATCCTCGGGTGAGGACTTAAAAATAAAAATAAAAATAAGATAAAAAAAGGATGCTGGCAGTCAGGCCTGGGAGGAGATGGGGAGCGGTGACTGGAGCTGATGGGAAAGGCGCGTGGTTCCACTGCCCGGACGTGTGCAAGTTACTTTCCAAACAGGAATCCTTTGCACAAACCATCTCAGCCGCCCCTTTTCCTGAGCGACAAAACACGGTCAAATCCTCACCTCGCCCGCAGCCACTTCATTCTTTTAAAAAGAAACAAAC
>NW_005370332.1:497394-501067 GCF_000412655.1 Myotis brandtii
AGAGAGAGAGAGAGAGAGAGAGAGAGGAGTATATATGTTGTCAATAAGAAAACATGTATTTGATGCTCTTAGAAAGTCTTATTTTCTTTCATTAAAACTTGTGCAGTATAGGGAACTCCATAGATTCTCTTAATTTGAAGAAAGTTAGAGGGAAAGGTACTAATTCAGAGTTCCTTGGGAAAATGTGTCACTTATATATTTTTTATGTTTTTTTTAAAAATAAAAAACTGAAATATTTTCTATTCAGAAAATATATTTGGATCTAAATATCTTCTATAATTTTAACCCTAAAATATCAATTTAAATATTTTAAAAATGGTTGGGATGTTTGTTTGTTTTTAAATAAGTTAGGTTACTGAAGTTCTACATGTTACTGGATCACCTGGGGTAATTTTCTGATTGGAAAATTAAGAATTATAGTCAGAGGGGAGGACATGAGAATTTTTAAAGAACATATTCAATTTACTTTAGAAGCCGAACCTCTCTTATCATGTGACTTGTTTTGTATGTTTGTTAAACTATATTATCACATAAGCATTGCTGCTATTGGGACAAACAGTGACAGTTGATTTGGGTCATTTGAATGTCCACTGTCTGTTTTAATTTGTATGTTCGTTTTGACTCTGTCATATGCTCAAACTTCAGTGGAAGTCATGAGAACCTATTATTTTTGCCTGCTCCCTCCTTTACGTTGGAAATACTCTTTTTTACTCAGAGGGACCTTAACTTTGATGTAAGGGTTTTAATTTGTAAGTTCGTTTTGACTCTGTCATATGCTCAAACTTCAGTGGAAGTCATGAGAACCTATTATTTTTGCCTGCTCCCTCCTTTACGTTGGAAATACTCTTTTTTACTCAGAGGGACCTTAACTTTGATGTAAGGGCTTGTTTCCGTTGCCAACTTTTTTCTTCCTTGCCAAGTAAGAGAGTTGTTGTGAACTCTTCAGTGATGCCTTCCCCAGGATATTTGCAGATGTGGTTGGGAAAAGTCATTTCATCCCCGACCTTTGCATGTCAGATGCTGGGGTGCTGCCTCGCCTGTGCCCCGGCTCTCCGATCCTGATGCATCTCTCTCTCTCCCTTCGATCGCCATGGCAACCACTGGGACGCAGGCCGGGTGGCACCCCTGGGCCCCCGGCCTGTGCCCCAGCTCTCTCTCCCTCCTATCACCATGTGATCACAGGGCCGCAGGTGAGGCGGCACCCCCGGGGCTCTTGCCTGCTGCCTGGGTTTCTGATCACTGTTCTTCTGTCCTTCCCCTTTCGCCTCCCATCATTGTGCCTACATATGCAAATTAACTGCCATCTTTGTTGTCGGTTAACGCCATCTTTGTTGGCAGTTAATTTGCATATCACCCTGATTAGCCAATGGGAAGTGTAGTGGAGGTACTGTTAATTACCCTTTTTGTCTTTTATTAGATAGGACTAGAGGCCTAGCATGTGAAATCATGCGAGGCACCTCGTGCCCTGCCCCGCCGCACTGCAAGAGCCACTGCTCATGGCCTGGGGGGGCGAGGAGGTACCGAGAGGTGCTCCATGCACCTCCTGGTGACAGGTCGTTTGGTCATTCCGGCATTCCAGTGTTCTGGCCACTTGGCTTTTTATAATAGAGATAGCATAGAACAGTACATACATTTGACCCTCTGCATCCGCAGATTCACATATCTTACATCTTTTGTAGTTGTTCCCACAGTTTTTTCATATTCTCTTCTTATTTTTTTATTTTTATTTTTTCCCAGGATTTTTCTCTTTGCTTTTTTAGTTTTATTTATTTCTGCTGGGAGAACTATAGGCTCAGAGATTCTTTCCTCAACCATGTCCCAGTCTATTAATAAGCCCATCAAAGCATTCTTCATTTGTTAGTGTCTTAGATTGCTAACATTTCTTTTGGTTCTTTCTTATAATTTCCATCTCTCTGCTTACATTACCCATCTGCCTTTAGCATCTTAATCATACTTATTTCAAATTCCCAGTCTGATAATTCCAACATCCCTGCAATATCTAAGTCTGGTTTTAATGTTTGATGTTTCTTCAAACTGTGTTTTTTGCCTTTGCATATGTGTCGTAAGTTTTTCTTAATAGCCAGACACAACGTAGTGGATAAACAAAGTGCTGTAAATAGGCCTTTAATATGATGGTGGTAACGTGTTGGGGGCAGGAAAGTGTCCTATAGTGCTAAGAACAGGTCCCAGTCTTTTTGTTATTGTTGTTAATCCTCACCTGAGGTTATATTTTCCATTGATTTTTTTAGAGAGAGTGGAAGGGAGGGGAAGAGACAGAGAGAAACATCTATGTGAACTGAGCCTGAAACTGAGATACATGGCCTTGACTGGATTCCAACCAGGGACCCTTCAGTTTGCAGGCCAATGCTCTATCCACTGAGCCAAATCAGCTAGGGTAGTCTCAGTCTTTTAGTCAGCCCATACCTCTAGACTGTGAATTTCACATGTATATCTCAGTTGCCACTCCCCATTCAATGGAACAGAATGGCTTGAGTGGGATGGGGTTTGGTATTTCCCTTCCTCTATATGGAAGGCTAGATTGACTTTTTACTTCTCCCTTGCTAGAAGGCTCTACTAAAGCCCAAGCAGGTCAGGGTCTGGTTAAGTCGTTTCTCCTGAGGGAAGACTTTGTTAAGAAGAATAATATGCTCTACCATATTTCAAAATGATTCCTTTCCCTCTCCCCTTGCCAAAAGTATGAGGGAATTTTTCCCCCTGATATTCATTGTGAGAACCTGGTTGAGCTCCTTGGGATGTACGTAATTCATAAAAGTGTTGGGACCCCTCATGACTGGTTCCCCTGGAGTTTTTATCTAGGACTTGTCCACACTGAGCCTCTACCAATTCATCAGTTACAGATTAGGTTTTCCCATCTCAACATTGGTTCCTAAGATGGTTTCTGTTCTAGTAAGTTGTGATTCTAGTTATTCCCTTGTTGATCTTCATTTTGGGGGGCAGTGGTTTGCCCTGTGACCTCACTTCTCTGGAAAATATAAGAAAAGTGATTGATTCTTTCGTTTGTTTAGCTTTTCACTTGTTTTTAGGATAGAGGGGCGAGTACTAGCTTCTTTCATGTCTGACAAGAAGCCAGACGTCTCCAAACTGTGTATATATCTAATTTGCAAATTCTATCTTCAACCTTGTATAAGCTACTACTTAATGCATTCATTGACATTTTTATATCAAAGAGTATGTTTTCATTTATAGAAATTGGCTGTTGTTTTATCCAAAGCAGCCTGTTTTATATTTATGTTCAATTTTTTCTTAAATTTTTAATTCTTTCTTTTATGTGTTTAGGCATTAAAATAACTATTTTATAATCTTTCTCAGATTGTTCTTGCGTTGCCTCAGATTCTGAGCAGCACATGAAACAGAAAAAGCTTTAGAAGGCATTTGTGGTGATTGGGTTATTCCATTTCATGATATATATATCTCCTATCTAATAATAGACAAATATGGTAATTAACCGTACCTTCGACACGCTTCCCATTGACTAATCAGGGCGATATGCAAATTAACTGCCAACCAAGATGGCAGCGGGCTGCCAGGCAGCTGAAGTGAACAGGAGGCTTGCTTACTCCAGTGATGGAGGAAGCCAAGGTTCCCCACCTGCCACTGCTGGCCTCTGAGCTGCACTCTAAGAAACAATGTTGCAATTATAGAAGCTAAACAA
>NW_005370332.1:501792-510379 GCF_000412655.1 Myotis brandtii
TTTTTTACAGAGAGGAAGGGAGAGGGATAGAGAGTTAGAAACATCGATGAGAGAGAAACATCCATCAGCTGCCTCTTGCACACCCCCTACTGGGGATGTGCCTGCAATCATGGTACATGCCCTTGATCGGAATCGAACCTGGGACCTTTCAGTCCGCAGGCCGACGCTCTATCCACTGATCCAAACCGGTTACGGCTGTTTTTTATTTTTTAAAATTGTCTCACCTCAATTGAAGCTGGATTCTTCCTGTGAGAATCCCTTATCACCTTGATCATGGGAATATCCCTCCAGAGTAGTTTGGCAGCCACTTACATTAGGTACTCCTAGACTATCACTAACTCAAAATCAAATTTTTGTCAATTTTTTGGTTGTCTGGACCATAGAGTACTACCAGTTTTGCTCTAACCCCAAGTAAGTAATGGGACAGAGGTTCTGAATTCTAATGGAGAGTTTTTATTTCCTTTATCCTAAATAATAAAGAGGTAATATGCAAATTGACCATCACACCTTCACACAAGATGGCCTCCCCCATGTGGTCACAAGATGGCCTCACCCATGTCATCATAAGATGGCCACCCCAATGTTGTCATAAGATGGCCACCCCCATGTGGTCACAAGATGGCCATCACAAATGGCCGGCAGGGGAGGGCAGTTGGGGGCGACCAGCCCTGCAGGGGAGGGAGGGCAGTTGGGGGGGACTAGACCTGCAGGGGAGGGCAGTTGGGGGCAATCAGGCTGGAAGGGGAGCAGTTAGGCATTGATCAGGCTGGCAGGGGAGTGGTTAGGAGGCAATTAGGCTGGCAGGCAGAAGTGGTTAGGGACAATCAGGCAGGCAGGCAGGTGAGTGGTTGAGAGCCAGCAGTCCCAGATTGTGAAAGGGATAGGGCCTAAACTGGCAGTCAGATATCCCCCGAGGGGTCCCAGATTGGAGAGGGTACAGGCTGGGCTAAGGGACAACCCCTCCCAGTACAATAAAATTCTACAATAAAATTCCTTGAACTCTCTTGAGGCCAGTGGATGGGTTTTATTATCACGTTTCCCACTTTACTTAAAGTGTGGATTTCGAAGGTCTCAGATTTATGCAGGGATCTTAGGTCCAGCTCCTACCTGCATGCTCCCAAGGCCTTGAATCCTTTCCCTATGTGGTTTTTTATACCCAAACAACTTCAACTTTATTATCTGATAAGCCTCTAATTCTTTCCCGCTATCCTCTTTTCCTAGGCAGAACTTCACTACTATAAACTCAATTGCTTACATCACTGGCTTTTTATTCTTTTTCTCCTCCTCCTTATAATAATTATCATTATTATTATTTCTTCATTTTCTTTGCAGATATAATTTTCTTATAATTGGTGCTATAAGTTTTTAAATTATGTTTTATGCAGTATTTACAAATATTTTAGATAATATTTTTATATTAATCTTGATGACCATATTGACAATATCAAAAGTCTCGGTTAAAATTATTTCCAATTCTCAATATCTACATTAAGTTCTACTTTATCACTCTCATAGAATGTTTGTGCTGGAAAGAAATTAAAATATGATCTAGTCCAGAAATCCATTTTACTATCTCTAGGAAGCAGATAGGTAATATAAATATGTGAAAAAGCTGCATGTAAAACGATAGAGTAGTGGGGCCTTGTTTTATATCTGGAGAGTGCCCTCCTAAAGACATCTAATAATAGCTAACACTATGTTGACCAAAGAAAACAACTCTGTAGAATACAGTTTGCAACCTCTGATTCTATACAAACTCCCTCATTCTGTGTATGATGAAATTGAAAACACACCAGGTCTTGCCCAATTTGCATAGCTAATCACTTGAGTCCCCCCACCCTTTTTTTTCATCCTCACTCTAAATTCCATTGAGAGAAATATCGATGTGAGAGAAACACATCGATTGGTTGCCTCCTACACACGCCCAGACCAGGGAGGGGAGGAGCCTGCAACTGAGGTACTTGTCCTTCGGTCTGCAGGCCAATGCTTTATCCACTGAGCCAAACTGGCTAAGTCTTGAATCCCCTTTTTGACAATCATGACTACCATAAACTTATGGAACAACTAGATGCTACATGCTATAGTAATTTAAAATAGTGGCAGATAAAATATTAAAGTTTTTATTATTAACCTCAACTCTTAAATCTCAAGCATTAAAATCATTTCAGTTGAAGAATAGTATTTTTTCTTTGAAAATGATTATAATTAGCTTAGCTTGGATGTATGTGATTTTTAGAAAAATGTGACTGTAAGGAAATGTTTCCTTTCCCCAAACAGGTAAGATCTCGAAGGTAATTTCTTGTTTCATCTCAAGTCCAACCAAGAATCCCAGTGTAAAGCAAAACATCTATTTCATCATGACGTCTGAGACATGGGCTGGGAACTGCAGCCCATAGATAAAGATGTATCTAGAAAGTACAGAGCATTACTCAGATGTTATCAGCTGCCTTCCTGCATCATGTTGCCACCTTTGATCAAATACCTCATTAGAAGAATACTAAAGAGTTCAGAGAAAGTTTTAAAAGATTTTTTCCAATAAATGCAAATATTGTACAAAAGGTTTTTCCAAGAAAATAATTCATTGCTTATGTGTGACTCTTCATAGCTACAAATGTTTTTTATTCATTATCTCATTTCTTCCTCAGAAAAATGTTATGAGGATAAAATGATTATTGTATGAAGACATTGAAGCCCAGATAAAGCAAATGATTTTTATCAATTCACATGACTGATATGCAGCAAAATCAAGGCTCTAATTCAGGTGTTGTTATTATAAACCATGCTTTTGATATTTCTACATGCTATCACTTCTCATATAAATTTACATGATAGGCAAGATAAAAATTTAACCTTACTTTGTTACTCTTATTAAGATGAGTGCGTCCTATCTTATATGTACTAATATTAGTTTTTCAAATGTTTTCATTTGATTTATAAATAATTTTTATTTTATTGTATATGGTAAATTTTTCATTGTTTTTTTTTAATTTTTGTGTTTTTACATTTTTTGAGAAAACAAACAGGAATTTCTGGTACTTACATACAATTTTTAAACAAAGGAGACAGCAAATGGTATGGATAATGGAAGATTAGTTCAAGCTCGATGTAAGGAAATGAGAAAAAAACTAAAAATAAAAATTTAAAAATAAAGTGTCAGCTTAAGAGGCTGAGAGAGACCATATGTTGGGAAAAAGTGAGCATGTAGTTTAGAGCTTCACAAATTCACAATATTAAAACTAGAAAAAACGTACCTCTACCAAACAACTTTACTAATTGTTATGAATAAATGCTGATCACATCTTTATTTGTAATCCTTCAGCCCATAGGCCATATGTATGATCTATTAATTGGCACTTGTTTATATGCTTTAAATAAAATATTTACTGAGCAACACTTTGAATTTGAGGCTTTAGGCTTTATAAAGGGAAATCAAGCAGTATCAGTTCTCAAATATTTATCCTATATAATAAAAGGCTAATATGCAAATTGTCCCCTCAACTGGGAGTTCAACCTGGAGTTCAACTGGGAGTTCAACCAGGGGGCAGGTCTGGAGGCCAACCTCCTGCAGCCCCTCCCCACGGCTGACACTGCCCCTGATTGGCCCCCCACACCACGATTGGGGGTGAGGCTGGCTGGCCAACCACCTGTGGCCCCTTCTCCTGATCGGCCCTGATCGGGGCGGGCCAGCGGGATCCCACCCATGCACAAATTTGTGCACTGAGCCTCTAGTAATCTAATGAAGGACAAACCAAATTTAAAAATGTATATATGATAGATTGTTTATTTTGCATTTAAGACAGGCATTGAGAAAGTATGAGATTAAGATGAGGAAAGTACCATTAAGAGTGGACATGAAATTACTTTATTATCAAAACTGATTCATATTTCTTGTTAGTTATGAAGTACATATATAGGCAGACCTCAAATTTATTGCAGGTTCAGTTCCAGACTACTGCAAAAAAAGTGAATATCACAATAAAATGAGTCACGTGATTTTTTGTATCTCAATGCATAGAAAGTTATGGTTATACTACACTGCAGTCTATTAAGTGTGCAATAGCTTTACATCTAAAAAAACAATGTACATACCTTAATTAAAGATACTTTATTGCTAAAAATACCAACGATCATCTGAGCCTTCAGTGAGTAATAATCTTTTTGCTAGTGTAGGGGTCTTACTTTGATATTGATGGCTGCTGGCTGATTGGGGTGGTGGCTGCTGAAGTTGGGGTGGCTGTGCAAATATCTTAAAATAAGACAACAATAAAGTTTCCAGCATTGATTAACTCTTCCTTTTGCAAATCACTTCCCTGTAGAATATGATGCTATTTAATAACATTTTACCCACAGTCAAGCCTCTTTCAAAATTAGAGTCTATCTTCTCAAATCCTGCTGCTGCTTTATCAATGAATTCTATTTAATATTCTAAATCCTGTGTTGTCTTTCCAACAATCTTCACAGCTTCATCAGGAGTAGATTACAGTGCAAGAAACCACTCTCTTTGCTCATTCATAAGAAGCTAAGAAGCAACTCCTCATCCAATAAAGTTTTATCATGAGGTTGTAGAAATTCAGTCAACAGACTCCACCTCTCATTCTCTTGCCATTTCCTCCACATCTGTAGTTATTTCCTTTACAAAAGTCTTGAAGCCCTCAAAGTCATCCATGAGGGTCAGAATCAACTTCTTCCAAACTCCTATTAATGTTGACATTTTGTCTTCTTCCCATGAATCTGACATTTTCTTACTGGCATCTAGAATGGTGAATCCTTTCTGGAAGATTTTCAATTGATGATCTGCAATCCATCAGCGGAATCACTATCTACGGCAGTTGTAGCCTTAAGAAAAGTATTTCTTAAACAGTAAGACTTGAAAGTTGAAATTACTTCCTGGTCCATGGGCTATACAATGGATGTTTTCTAAGCAGGCATGAAAACAACATTAATCTTATTGTATATCCCCATCAGAGCTCGTGGGTGACTAGATGCATTGTCAACTAGTAGGAACATTTTGAAATATTACTGAGCAATAGGTCTCAACATTGGGTTAAAAAAAAAAGTCAGTAAACCGTGTTGTAAACATGCAATTTTATCCCATGTTGTTTAATTTATAGAGCACAGGCAGAGTAGATTTACTATCATTCTCAAAATTTCTAGGATTTTTGGAATGGTAAATGGGCCTTGGGTTCAAATTAAAGTCACCAGCTTCATTAGCCCCTAACAATAGAGTCAGCTTGTCCTTTGAAACTTTGAAATCAGGCATTGACTTCTCCTAACTATGACTGTACTAGATAGCATCTTCTTTCAATATAAGTCTGTTTTGTCTATATTGAAAATCTGTTGTTTCATGTAGCCACCTTCATTAATTATCTTAGCTAGATCATCTGGATAACTTGGTACAGCTTCTATATCAGTACTTGCTGCTTCACCTTGCATTTCATGTTTTGGAGATGGCTTCTTTCCTTAAACCTAATAAACCAACTTCTGCTGGCTTCACACTTTTCTTCTGCAGAATCCTTACCTCTCTCAGTCTTTGTAGAATTGAAGAGTTAGGCCCTTGTTCTGGATTAGGCTTTGGAATGTGGTGGCTGGTTTGATCTATCCAGACCTCTAAAACTTTCTCCACATCGGAAATGGACTGTTTTGCTTTCTTATTATTTGTGTGTTCACTGGAGTAGTACTTTTAATTTTCTTCAATAATTTTTCATTTTCATTCACAACTTGGTTAACTACTTGGTGCAAGAGGCATAGTTGCAGGCCTCTCTGCTTTCGATAAGCCTTCCTCACTATGCTTAATCATTTCTAACTTTTGACTTAAAGTAAGAGGTGTGTGGCTTTTCCTTTTACTTTAATACTTAGGGGCCACTGTATGGTTATTAATTGGCCTAATTTCAATTTCTTGTGTCTTAGGGAATTGGGAGACCTGAGAAGAGGTAGAGAGAAGGAGTAATGGCCAGTTCGTGGATCAGTCAGAACACACACATTTATTGATTGTTTGTCATCTTATATGGGCATGGTTCATGTTCCCCAAAATAATTACAATAGTAACATCGAAGCTCAATGATCATCGATCACCATAAGAAACATAATGTTAATGAAAAAATTTAAATATTGCAAGAGTGACCACAACGTGACACATAGATATGAAATGAGCAAATACTGTTCGGAAAATGGCACTGGTAGACTGTCTAGATAAGGATTGCCACAAACCTTCAATTTTTTAAAAAGCATAATATCTGCAGAGTGCAATAAAGTGAAGCACAATAAAAGCCTGTATGCTTGTATATGTATAACCAAATATATATGTTTGAAATCCATTTTCATTAACATACAAAGAGGAGTTTTAGATGACTGGTTTATAGATGTGCCTTTGTGTGTGTGTGTGTGTGTGTGTGTGTGTGTGTGTGTGTGTATGTACTTTTTCTTCCACTGTAGATCATAACTTTTTCAAGGTTGAGGACTCCGTTCTTTTATATCTAGACAAACACACATGTGTACACACACATCATCTCCTGCCCTGTACTATATTTTTCTTATTGTTAGCATAGAAAGTAAATATTTGAATAATGCACAGCATAATAGGAAACCGTCATAAGAACTTGAAGAAAAAGATGGTGAGGTAAAAAGGAACTACTTGTTTCATTATGCTGTAGTACAAGCCCAAGGGCAAATAAAGTCAGAAAGGAAGTTGTAACCAAGTAATTTGGTAACCAGAGCATGAACAGGGTCTATAGATGTGGTGATAAGGAAAAGGACTTGGGAAATGATAAAGCCGTAGCAGACTGGGTTATATTTTGGATGTGTGGGAATGAGTAAGAAATGATCCTGCCACTGCCAGCTTGATTTTGGGAGAAATAAATATTGCTTTTCCAAAGATAAAGAAAAAGATAAGTTCTATTTTCACCCCACTGAGGCTGAACACAAGAAATATAGTAATAAGATAGGTTTGAGACTATGACTTTGTCTATATAATCAAACACACTCATACACACACATATGAAATTAGGAAGAAAATCAATGAGACCATTTATGTTGCTACTAAATGATCTTAAAGTGTGTGAAGTGCTTTACATTATTTATACATTCACTTATTAAATACGAATTTTTTAAATACTCATTTATTAGGCACTGTTCTAAGCACTGAGGATGCAAAGCTGAATAATATACAGCCCCTGACCGCAACGGGTTCTAAAAGATTCTGATCAGGAAACAGCCAAATGCCTTGTTTTTTCCTATTACTGGTTTATGTGTTTAGATATAATAAACAAAATGAACTGCCTGTGCAGTGAGAAAATTAGTGGTATGTGTTTTAATAAAGCACAGAAACATTTCATTTAGTAGAGGACCCACTAGTACATGAGTTTGATAGGTTGAATTTCAGACACATAATTTTATGCCGGCAAAGTGGGATATAATAGGTTTGATGGCAGGAACCAGACTGTCTGGTTTCTTGATATGAGCATAATAAGGAGATTGCACTGAAAAACCAAGGCTTTGCCTTGTAACCCTTGATGAGAACATGGAAAAATCACAAGTGAGTACTAGGCCTCCAAGCAGAGATTGGACTGCACTATGCATTTGCTTAAGCTTAAGTCAAAGTGGCAGCTCCAGTTTCTCAGCCTTTGGGTGGTCTTCATGTGGGTTTATAGTAATAATCAGTTTTCACACTCTAAGCAGAAGAAATGTAATGTGAAATCCCCTTCACAATTCATTTTTTAAGTGACATGACTACTGAGCTATCAGTACGAATTCTTGTTTTGGGAAAACTAGGAGACACTATTTTCTTCAGCAGTTTTCATTGATAGAATGTAATGTGACAATGTGATTCTTAAATGGCCTGATGCTATCACTCAAGCCTTCTTTTAAATGGGGAATACAAATGATGAATGCAAAATTTCTACAAGGAAAATGGTTTGGAGGATAATTTCCTCTTAAAGATTGAAATTGACTCTAGCTAAGTAGAAAGATAATTGTCTTTTCATCAGGCTCATATCCTGTTGCTACTACCTAAATATGAAACATTACATTACTAATTTGGTGCTTTAGAGTCAGTGTAAAATCCAAATACATGTCAAATTTCTAGGGATATGTGAAAATTCTTTTGTTACCAGATATTTAATTTTCAAAGTAGGAGACTCAAAATACTGAGAATTAGTATTCATTGGGAAGTCCCAACAGAATTTCAGAGAATCGGTTTGCATTTCAGTAAGGAATGCTTGTACAGCAGCCTCTCCAGCCACATATGCTTAATCACACCCATGCAGAAAGTGAAAAGCCAAGATTTGTATTTGAAAGGGAATCATCATTTTGATTTTATGCTGTGTGCATAGGTCCCAAAATGTTCAGGCCTTCAAATCTTCTTTGTTACCTCATCAAGATCGTTTTATTAAGTTTATTGGGGTGACATTTGTTAATAAAAGGACAAGTACCATATGAATTCACATATGAGTTAAAAAAAAACAAAGTGGAGACAGACTCATGGATACAGAGAACAGACTGACAGCTGTCAGAGGGGAGGGGTTTGGGAGCTGAATGAGAAGGGTGAAGAAATTAAGCAAACACACACACACACACACACATACACACACAC
>NW_005370332.1:510549-518729 GCF_000412655.1 Myotis brandtii
CCCCACACACACACACACACACACACACACACACACATCAAAAACAAAACAAAAAGAACAACACAGACAATAACATGGTGATTACCAGAGGGAAAGGGGGGTGGGGGAGGTAGAAGAAGGTATAGGGGGTATAAATGATGATGAAAGGAGACTCGGCTCAGAGTGGTGAACACACAATACAATATAAGGCCTTCAAATCTTGATGTGATAAAAGGAAAGAGCTTTGCTTAAGAGAGAGCTACCTATCGTTTCAAGTCTAAAGGCATTTTTGATTATCTGATTTTCATCTAAAAACAAAAGAAATAACTATACCAATATATTATTGATTTATCCCTGTGTTTTGAGTTTTTAGTAAAAAGATTTTGCATGTTTTCTCATATTTATTACTTTTTATTTTATGCTATTGCAATTTTAATTCTTACATGTATATTAACATTGTTGGTAGTACATAGAAATGCAGTTCGATTTTCATATTGACCTTGTATCCAAAGCATTTGCTAAATTCCACAATTAATACTATGAATCATTTTTTGTCAGGTTCCTTAGGATATTCCCCATAGCCAATCATGCCATGAAAATAAACACACATTTGCTTCTTTCTTTCTAATTTGTTTATGTGGCTGGACTTTTCGGTGCAGTTTGATTAGAAGTGCTTGGGGTGAATATCCTTGCATTGTTCTGTCATAGGTAGAAAACATTAAACGTTTCAGGATTAAGTTTAGGCTTACTTTTAGGTTCGCCCATAGATACACTTTACCATTTTGAGGAAGTTTTCTTTTATTTCTATTTTGCTGAAACATTCTTTAAAAACTAATCATGAGTGAGCATTGGTATTTGTCTCATGTATTTTCTGCATCCATTGAGATGATCATGTGATTTTTCTCTTTTATTCTGTTCATGTGGTCAGGTATATTGATTGATTTTCCAATGTTGGACCAAACTTGCACTCATGACATAAAACCCACCTGAATACAATGAATTATCACTTTACATAGTGAATCTGATTTGTGAATATTCTAAATTAATTTTATATCTATGTTCTTGAGGGATATTGGTTTATAATTTTCTTTCCTGGTAATATCTTTCTCAGCTTTTATATGTGTTGTTATACTTTTCTCACCCGAGGATATGTTTTTTATTGAAAGGTTGTGGACTGTTCCTTTTGTTCCTGTTTCCTTTGTGAGACTATTTTAATTACAAATTTAGATTGACAGCTATTTTGGGTGTCAATTTTGGTAAGTTATATCTTTAAAGGAAATTGTCCATTTCATCAATCTCAAATTATTGCCATAAAGTTGTTCATAATACTCCATTATTATTTTTTAATGTCTCTAGGATCCATAACGATGACTCCTCTTTTATTTCTGATATGGCTAATTTGCGCTTTTCCTCATTTATTTTCTTGCTCATTCTTGCTAGCTATTTATAAATCTTAACAGCCATTGTAAGGCAAGAAACCAATGTTTTGCTTTGTTGATTTTTGTGGTTTTCTTTTAAATAGATATTTTCTAGTGTACTACTTTCATTGCTTTCATTACTATATTTTGGGGGTCATGTTCTTAGTGCTTGTCCTGCCTAATAAAATTGATATTTCAAATGATCACCAAATAAATGTCATTAATGTAGAAAACTTTGCTCCTATATAGCTATATAACCTTACTAGTATTGTTTATTTTAGCAAGAATGTATAGCTAGGATTGCAATGATTGCTTAGGGTCTTCTCAGATCTTTCTTGAGCATGTGCCCTGCTCCTGGCAGACACCCAGCCCTATGCATTCCCATCACCTTTTACAATACCAATAATATGTCAGGGATTTCAAAGCCTCTTTGGACTTCTCATTTTTTAAGCTTTTCTTATAAGGCTTTTGGCTGCTATTTTTTTTTTCCTGAACTGATATGCATATATGTAATTTTAAACAATTTCCTTCACATGATTTTGACAGACACCCCAAGGAAAGATTTTTTTTTTTAAACTTTCAGGTGAGGTCAAATAAAGACAGACTTGCAACGAGGGTCCTCCATGGAACCACCAGGTATGTCAAATAATGACAATTTTTCTGGAAATGAGGACTTTAAACTCACTCCAATTCTGTTCTGTCCCCTATAGTGGCTGCCAAACTGCTTTTTGTTTTTCAATCCTCACCTGAGGATATGTTTTTATTGACTTGAGAGAGAGTCAGGGAGAGGGAAGGAGAGAGAGAGAGAGAGAGAGAGAGAGAGAGAGAGAGAGAGAGAGAGAAATATTGATTTAAGAGAGAAATACCTACGGCTGCCTCCTGCACATGCCTGACCTGGGATTGAACTTGAAACCCAGGTATGTGCCCTGACTGGGAATTAAGCCCACAACCTTTGGTTTAATGGATGATGCTCCAACCAACTGAGCCACCCAGCAAGGGCCAACCTTCTGGTTTTCACCATGATTGTGGGGTGTTGGTTTTCAAGGCTAATATGACTCAATGAGGGTGGGGGACAGGAGTAAGAATTGAGCAAGTTAAATGGCCACAGAGCTCACAGTTCTTACTAAGATTCAGATTATTTTCTAGAATAAATGCTTTCTGGATTCCTGAAAATCGTTAATTTCCAGCATCTTGAATATGTTGATTTGGATGAATTCTGCCAAAGTTATTGATGATGATTTTCAGATGTTCTGATTCTGCTGTTTCATTGACATACTATAGATTAGCACTTACTTTACTAATTATATTACACTAGAGGCCCGGTGCACAAAAATTTGTGCACTCGGGGGGGCGGGTCCAGCCTGGCCTGTGCCTTCTCCCAGTCTCCCCAGGTCACAGATCAGAGGCCCGGATCCCACGGACAGCATCTGGCGCTGCCTGCCCTGCCTCCCCCATCCCAATCTGGGGCCTGGACCCCGCGGGCAACATCTGGTACTGCCTGCCCCACCTCCTCGGGTCACAGATCAGAGGCCCGGATCCCGCAGGCAGCATCTCGCGCTGCCCTCCCCACCTGCAGTATGCAAATTTAACAGCCATCTTTGTTGGGTTAATTTGCATACTCTTCCAATTGGCTGATGGGTGTAGTGAAGGTACTGTCAATTAGCATCTTTGTCTCTTATTAGTGTAGATATCCTTTATTTTCTCTATTCCTTGAATTAATATTAGACAAATGTACATACAGCCTTAGCAACTAACAATAGTGTGTTTTTATTTAACCCCTCATGTCTTTTTTGTTATTGCTGTCATATATTTTATTTCTATATATGTCTAAGCCTAGAATATTTTGTTATATTTGCTTTAAATAGACAACAGCTTTCTTTTTACTAAATTAAGAAAAGCAAAAGTAAGTCTTTTATGTTTACCAATATATTAATTTTATGGCACTCATTATTCCTTTCTTTAGATTTGATTATCTATCAAGTATAATTTTCCTTTGGCCTGTTGAAACTTCTCTAGCATTTCTTTTTTCTTTTGTGTTAATCCTTACCCAAAGATATTTTTCCACTAGAGGCCCGATTCACAAAATTCATGCAAGGGGCTCAGCCTTCGCAGCCTCGGCTGCCTCGTGGCCCTGCAGCCCAGCCCCCTACCCACTGGTCATTCTGGAAGGTCATTCCAGAAGGTTGTTCTGGAAGGTCCTTCCGGAAGGTCATTTCGCCATCTGGTCTAGTTACCATATTAGTTCTTTATTATATAGGATTGATTTTTAGAGAGAGTGGAAAGGAGGGGAGAGACAGAGAGAAACATAGATGTGAGACACAGCAATTGGTTGCCTCCCACAGGTGTCCCAACCAGGGCCTGGGATGGAGCCTGAAACCAAGGTGTGTGCACTTGACTGGAATCAAACCTGGGACTCTTCAGTCCACAGGCCAACACTCTATCCACTTAGCCAAACTGGCTAAGGCTAGCATTTCTTTTTGTGTAAGTTGGCTGGTGAAAATTTCTCTCATTTTGTTTATTTGGATCTTTTCAAATTTTCTTCATTTTTGGATACGATTTTCATCAAGTAAACTTCTGGGGTTCTTTTTCTGGGTAGCTCTCTTTTCTCAGAACTCTGCCCTATTTGTTCCAGCCCACTCAGCTTCTCTATCTCCTCAATTCAGGGAACCACCCAGTTTTGGATGCGGTCCCCCTGATGCTTTGAGGTGTGGAATATGCCTTCAGGCAGAAAGTCAATGTGATTATAGGGCTCACCTTACTTATTTGCCTTTTGATGCCATTGTCTAATGTGTGAAAAAATATTTTATATATTAGGTTCATTTTTTTAGTCATTTTCAGTGGGAGGATAAATCCAGTCTCTGTTATTTCATCATAGCCAGAAATAAGAAGTACATTTCATTTACTCTTTCATTTCCCACAGCACTAGCAGATTTCTAGTGTGGTAAGGGCTAAATAAATGTGCATAAATTGAGATGACTTGACACCCAGGACTTTTAATTTCAATATAATTCTGACTCATCCCTAACCTCAGATGGCAGCATATATTTAATTTGTCAAGAGATTATTTTTTAGACTTTATTTCCTGTTTTGGCACCAACATTTATTTGTTGTGAAAATACAAGTTACGTGTGAATGATCAAGACATCTAAAGAAGGGCCACTCTAACGTTGAGATTTCCTTGGGGAGATGTGGATGATGCAAACTCAGGTGCTAATGTTTGGGAACTGTTCACTTCTAATCAATAAGAATATTCTTTCCGACATTTTTAGTAAGATAAAATCTTCATTAACAAAAATGTAACTATAGCCTGACACATTTCCCTCTGATATGCATCTATTGTTTTATTTACTTGAAGAAAACTAGTGACAAGAAACAATCTGCCTTATTAATTCAAGTAATGAAAAAAATAGAGTAGTAGAATATTTTCTCTAGAAAACTTAGTGCTTCCAAAAGTGTTACAGATGATAGGCAAAGGGTATGGTGAGTCATCTACATATCAGCCCTCAACCAGATATCACCATGCAAAACCCAGCACATAGACTCATCTGGGTACCCTTGGATAACTTTTCCTTTTTCTTTATATTGTCCTTGAACTTCTTTTGAAAAGATACTTCCCCTTAATTTACTTATCAGGGAAACTTTACTAGGTGAGAAAAAGATAGAGAATGTGACTTTGTGGGGTTTAATGTTCTCTTATAATTATTGATTCTTTGAGTTGGATAACTTCAGAAATAATTTCCGTCACCCATTTGATACATGTGGTTATTCTACACTGTTCCCAACATGTGCTAAGTTACCATGGATTCAGAGATGAATGTTCATTTCCTACTCTCTAAAAAGCGGAATATCTCTACTGATGGAGATGTATCTTAGTGACTCCTCAAATCACCCATTTATTTTTCAGACTTCTTAAAAATTATGTCTGTCTTTTTTTAGGTTAAGCTAAACATCATTTACTTTTAATTTCATTTAGTGCTTCTATAATTGCTCCTGGGCAACATATTTTTTAAATATATTTTTATTGTTTTCAGGGAGGAAGAGAGAGAGAGAGAGAGACAGAGAGAGAGAGAGAGAGAAGAGAGAGAAACATCAATGACGAAAGAGAATAGTTGATAGGCTGCCTCCTGCATGCCCTCTACTGGGGATCAAATTCGCAACCCAGGCATGTGCCCTTGACTGGAATTGAACCCGGGAGACTTCAGTCTGCAGGCTGACACTCTATCCACTGAGCCAAATGGCTAGGGCTGGGCAATACATATTAAGCCTATTTTATATGATAAATTTTGAAAACCCTCACATCACATCTAGCACATATCAAGTACTCAGTAATGGTCTGTTTAATGAGCAGATGAAACTGTTATGGGGCTCTCGTCCTCATGCTCCAATTCTCTTTTCTAACCAAGTTCAGTATTTTTTGACTGAATAACCCCAGGTGGATCAAATGTCATTAATATGACATGCTGTTTAGACCTCAACAACCATTCTAACTATTTGCCTCTGACATTTTTAGCTAATTACTGTGATTTGAAAGTATGAGAATGAAACCATACACTCCCATCATAATTTGGAGGTGGAAGAGATGGACTGAATCACATATTCTGGTTTTCAGACATATTGTAGTTGACTTTGTCTCCTATATTTCAATTCAACCATTAACACTGAAACAGAACTTAGAGTTTGCTAATTAACCTCTTCTTTACCGCTGAGAAAAGTGAGATGAATTATGTTCCTGAGGTCACACAATTAGTAAACAGTAGAATTCAACCGTGTTTTCTACCCAGGTATGTTGTTGATTCCCTAGGGAATATTTGGAAAAATTTGTCAGAGTGCTTATTGGCATTTAGAAGATAAATACCCCACCTCCCACCCCTCCACTCCATCTAAAAAAAATCAATGGAAAAATATCCCTGGGTGATGATTTAAAAACAATGATCTTAGGTTTAGCAGAGGTTGGAACTCCATGATCAAATAATTTCAGTAAAGACTGAGTAGTTTTTTATATAACATGTTAAAGTAAGAAGTTGTTTAAAATATGTATGGAATACTTGCATATCTGATAATATATATTTTTTATTGTTGACAGTATTACAGATGTCCCCCATTCCACCACTCCATCCAGCCTCTATCCCAACCTAGGTCTTCACCACACTATTATCTGTATCCATGGGTTATGCATATCTACACTAATAAAAGACAAAGATGCTAATTGATGGTACCTTCACTATGCCCAAGCCACGCCCACCATCCAATCAGAGCGACTATATGCAAATTAACCCAACCAAGATAGCAGCCAGCTGCCGAGGAGCTGGAGCAAGCAGGAGGCTTGGTTGCCCCGGCGATGGAGGAAACCAAGCTTCCTGCCAGCCCTGACCGCTGTGGCCTCTGCAAAAGGCAACAAAGTTTCAATTATAGAAGACAAATAAATCCAATATACCTGCTTCCAGCCAGCCTCCACTGGGAGCTTGGGTGGCTGGGGGCTGTGGCCAGCCTGCAAACAGCCATCAGCCCCTCACCCAGGCTGGCCAGGCACCACAGCAGGACTCTCCTCCCTGAAGGGGTTGTGGCCAGCCTGAAAACGGCCCTCAGTTCCTCACCCAGGCTGGCCAGGCACCCCAACAGGGACCCCCACCCTGAAGGGTGTTTGGCCAGTCTGAAAACAGCCCTCAGCCCCTCACCCAGGCTGGCCAGGCATCACAGCAGGACCCCCACTCTGATCCGGGACACCCTTCATGGCAAACCAGCCAGCCCCCACCCATGCACCAGGCCTCTATCCTATATAATCAAAGGGTAATATGCAAATTGACCCTAGCAGCAGAGCAACTGGGAATTACTGGTCACTATGCGACACACTGACCACCAGGGTGCAGACACTCAATGCAGGAGCTGCCCCCTGACGGTCAGTGTGCTTTCACAGGGGGAGCTCTGCTCAGCCACAATCCAGGCTGAGGGCTGCCAGTACAGTGGTAGTGGTGGGAGCCTCTCCTGCCTCCTCAGCAGTGCTAAGGATGTCCGACTGCACCTTAGGCCCGCTCCCCGCTGGCAAGTGGACATCCCCCGAGGGCTCCTGGGCTGCCAGAGGGATGTCTGACTGCCATCTTAGGCCCAATCCCCCGGGGAGCGGGCCTAAGCCAGCAGGTGGTCATCCCCCGAGGGGTCCCAGACTGCGAGAGGGCACAGGCCGGGCTGAGGGACCCTCCCGAGTGCACAAATTTTTGTACCGGGCCTCTTGTATGTATATAAATTCTTTGGTTAATCTTTTCCCATCTGCCCCCCATCTCCCCTCTGAGGGTTGTCAGTCTGTTTCTTGCCTCCATGCCTCTGCACCTGTCAGGTTTTTTGTGGGGCCTTCCTTGAAAGCATGGGTACAACATGCTGAGAGCTAGAGACAAGATAAAAGGAGTGAGAAAGACTCCAATTGAGGCAAATGCAGGTTTCTCTAAGTGCAATAGTAGTAGTGACCTGCTAACGGCTTGGCTGGTGTCAGAGAAGCAAAGTGGAAAATTCTCCCAAGGCAGACAGACAGGCTAGATATGGTAATTAAATAGAATTCCCAATTAACACTAAAAGCTGATAAATGGCCCTATCTGGTTTGGCTCAATGGATAGTCGGCCTGGGGCTGAAGGGTCTTGGGTTCTATTCCTGGCAAGGGCACATGCCTGGGTTGCAGGCTCTATCCCCAGTAGAGGGCATGCAGGAGGCAGCCAATCAATAATTCTCTCTCATCATTGATGTTTCAATCTCTCTTTCCCTCTCCCTTCCTCTCTCTGAAATCAATATATATAT
>NW_005370332.1:518788-539670 GCF_000412655.1 Myotis brandtii
AAGCTGGGAAATGGGTTTTTAAAAAGTTATGTACCTGGTATATGCACATTTCAGAAAGCAGGAAGCTAAGCATAAAGCAAAGAAAAATACTGAAGTAATACTGAAGATAAAGTCCTGAAAGTTTTCAAAATATTTGAATTCTTTGGAGAACTGAATTTAGTTAAAGATGCAACAAATCGCAGACCCAGTTGAATCACAGCTTAAATGGATCCAGACTACCACCTTATTGCTTCATAGAGAAAAAAAAAATATGCCCTATTTTCAGGATTAACATAACATAATTCAGCCTCTACTGTTTTTAGCCATAATATTTGGCATAAAATATAATAATATAAAAATGCAAAGAAGTAGAAACACATGACCCCTAATCAAGGGAAAAATAAATCAATATTAAGTGACACATAGTCACCCCATTGCTGAAATTAGCAGAGAAAGATTTTTAAATAACTGTGATAAATGTGTGAAAGAGTGCAGAGGAAAAGGTGATCTACATGTTTGAAGAAATGTGGAATTAGACAGATAAATTCAAACTACAAAAAATAGGTGAAAATGTAAAATACAGCATTGGGATTGAAATTTCATTCAGCGGACTTAACAGCAGAACAAACAGGGCAGAATATAGTAAAAGGTCAGTGAATTTGTAGGAAATCAATAGAAATTTAACCAAACTGAAACACAACGAGAAAAAGAATCCTGACAACATCTGAGAGATGTGGGCAATACCAAATGATCTAACATGGAATGGGAGCTGATAAAAGAAAACAGTAAGAATGGAGCAGAAAAAAAAATTAATAAAGATAATGAGATCCAATAATATCAGTGAACTCCAAGTAGGCAAAATAATCACACCTAGGCACATCATTGTCAAACTGCTAGCGAAACACATATATCATTTATCTATATCTTTCATCTATCTGCCTTTACATCTATCTACCTATCTATCATCCATCTATCATCCTCTAAGTATCTGCAGTGGGCTATGTAATGTATTGTCAAGATGCCCTGCAGGTCCAGAACAAAAAAGACTTATTCCTCAATTTACTAAGAGTGCTCTGGACTGATAGCTTTCAGCTTTAGACCTCTTCAGAAAATGCTGTTATTGCAGATAGCTAACTCTATCCAAGGTCACAGCTTCTTTCTGGGGATTGCCTGTATCTAACTACTGGTGTCAACATAGGAAAATAAAATTGGTTTCCTTGCTGCATCGCAGGACAAATTTGAAGGTTCACCTCAGCTTCATGGCTTCCCGAGGGTTAGGTTAAGGCTTTTGTTGAGACGGCTTCACATCCCAATTTCTTTGCAAATTCTTTCTTTCTCTTCTACAATTATCAATCTATAGAATATTGCAAATAATATTTCTGTATGGGAATCTCCATCTAAGAGTCTGCTTCCTGAGAAACTAACTTGCATATGCAACAATTTGTATATACATGTGTGTGCATTACTTACAAGAATATTAACATTAAAATGCAAAAATAACAACAATGTATTGTGTGGGGTACATAGCATATATAGAAGATACTATAGAGAAAAAGAAGTCTGAAACACCAGAAATGGATAAATGAAATCGTACTGTTGGAAGATTATTACATCATCTGACATTTGAATATAGATGAACACAAATTAAAGATGTATTCTAATTTCTAGAGTAACTATTAAAAATATGTTAAAGATAAAAAGCCAGTAGGAGAAATAAAGTTAAAAACAAAAGGTATTCCATTAATTCAAAAGAAGGTGGGAAAGGAGGAGCAGAATAAACAAACAAGTGAGACAAATACCAAGTGGTAGATATTAAGCCACCATATAAAAAATTACAGTAAACATAAATGGCTGAAACAATCCATTTAGAGAAAACTGTCAGACTGGATAAAAAAGCAAGACCTATGTTGCTTATAACAAAGCGGTGATCATGATGGTTGTTTTGGGAAAATCTTCTTTTGTTTTAACTTGGCCTCATCTTTTAAAATTTTAATTTATATACCCCATAACATACATAACATTTATTAAGTATTCATAAACACATAAAATGTCTATTCATTGGCTATCCATGTTCAATTATTATTTTAACTGATCAGGTTGCACAATCAGACATTAGGAAACTACTGGGACCCTGAGCAAAAGTCCAAATTACTTAAGATGATATTCAAGGCTACTCCATATTTTAACCTGGCTTGTTCTCTAGTCTTTGCTCCCACCACTTTGCTCTCCAATATCCCTCCACAATGACTGCAAGTGGGACTTTTTCTTTGTACCATCCCTGCTTTTTGCATTCATTATACTCTGTCGCACTTATTGGACTTATAATATATTTATGTATTTTTGTTCACACCAGACTTCTCCATCAAACTAAATTATATTAGTTTAAGAGCTCTGACTTTCTAATTTTATTATCCAAATATTCTACCACAATACCTGACACACAGTAGGCACTCAATAGAATTAAGTTGGTTAGGCAGACATTCTTTTCCTACCTACTCTGTTCTTTGGCTGAAGTTTTATAACCTCAGTTAATGCTCTGTGGTCTCACATGTTTGTAATAACATCCTGTGCAACATATATTTCTTAAAATCTATTATTAATTCTTTGGGGGAACTTTTCTTCAATCATCATAGGACTACAAATGAGGATTAAAGCTAAGAATATTTTGTATCTTGTCACACAGTGACCCTGGCAACATTTCTCATCTTTTCTTCATATATTCCATTCATTACTCAATCTCTCTTTAGATTATGGGTTTATGAAGCAAGCATGCAGATTATTTTATATTCATTAAATAAAGGGATTTTATGTTTATAATAGATTTTAAAATCTAATTAAAATAAGATAACTTTCATAAAATCAAATGAAAAATTGATTATTTTGACTTATAGTTGAAATTCAGTGTGAATTTTTTCATACATTAATTTCATTTTTACTTATGCTATTTTAATTTCTTCAAAATCATAAGAAAAAATGTACGTTTGCTAAGAATTTAAGGTATACAGATTAAAATTTGAAATTCCTCCCTTAATACTATCCCTTAATGCTACATTTCTCACCATAGGTAACAACTATTAAAACCTTGATCTATATATGATCTTTTTTTCTTCACTTGATAATGTATGAATAGATTAATTCAACAGTTTTATATTGAATACCTAATTAGTGCCACACACTATGCTGGAACACAGCGTAAATATGAAAATTAAGGTTCTCATGTAGCTCAGAGTGGAGTGGGGGGGGCAATAATAAATTAGTTCAGCTAATTGGTAATTTCAGGCCACATTAATGCTCTGAAGAAAATAAACGAGAATGAGACACTGACTGGAAGGGGCCATTTTAGATAAGGTATGTTAGTCTTGTTCCTCTAAGAAATAGACACTAAAATGAGTTTACAAGTACAACAGATTTATTGGGGGGCAATGCCTGTGAGAAAAAATGTAGAGTGAGTCAGAGGAGTCTGTAAGACCCTTCATGCTGATGACAATGCAGCTCTAATTTCTGTGAAGAGGAGAGGGAGGGAGAGAAAGTCATAGAACTAAAGGTCTACTAAAGTTTTGACTAATCATGAGTCCTCAAGCCAAAGTCGCCTGTCAGAGGACTCCTAGTCCTCCCTAATTTCAGGATTGTTTGTTCTGTTACTGTAAAAATGTCATTGGCATTTTGACTGGGATTGCATTTAATCTGTAGATTGCTTTAGTTGGTAGTTTAATAATATTAATAATATTAATTCTTCCAATCTATGAGCATGGGATATCTTTCCATTCATTTATATCTTCTTTAATTTCTGTTATAAGTGTCTTATAATTTTCAGTGAACAGATCTTTCACCTCCTGGATAAATCTATTCCTAGGTATTTTATTCTTCTTGATGTAATTGGAAATGGGATTGTTTTCTTAATTTTCCTTTCAGCTATGAAATGAAACTAATTTTTGTATACTGGCTTTGTATTCTATAACTTGACTGAATTTATTTCTTTTCCTAACAGTATTTTGATGGAGTCTTTAGGGTTTTCTATATATAACATCATGTCATCTGCAAATAGAAAGTTTTACTTCTTCTGTTCTGATTTGGATGTTATTTATTTATTTATTTACTTATTTATTGGCTAATTGTTGTGGCTAAGACTTCTACTACTTTATTTAATAAAAGTGGCGAGTGTGGACATCCTTATCTTGTTCCTGATCTTAGAGGAAAAACTTTCAGCTTTTCACCATTAAGTATGATGTTAATTATGTTAATTATAGGCGAATCACATATGGCCTTTATTATGTTGCTGCATTCCTTCTGTGTCGATTTGTTGAGAGTCTTTATCATGAATGGATATTAAATTCTGTCAAATACTTTTTCTGTATCAATTGAGATGATCATATAATTTTATCCTTCATTTTGTTAATATGGTGTATCACATTGATTAATTTGTGGATGTTGAACCATGTTTGCATCCCTGGAACAAATCCCACTTGATCATGGTGTATGATCCCTTTAATCTATTGTTGAATTAAGTTTTCTAATATTTTATTGAGGATTTTTGCATCAATGTTCTTTAGGGATATTGGCCTATAATTTTCTTTTCTTGCACTGTCTTTGTCTTCTTTTTAATATCAGGGTAATGTTGCTTTATAAGGTGAGTTTGGAAGTGTTTATTAGGCTTCATAGGTATTTGATCATTAAAATCTTTTAGGGAGATATTATCTTCACTTTACTTATTAGTAAACTGGAACTTAGAACAATTTAACAGCTTTCCCAAGATCAAACCCAACCATGGATCTGTTTGGAGATTCCAGTCTATTTTCTGTTCCATTGAATATTTTTATTTTAATGGCAACATCCCTGGAGGTTCTCTCCATGGAACACACCCTTGAATCTCTCCCACACTGTCCCCCACGCACGTTTTTCCTATTTCTCTCTTTCTGCTAAGCTTCAAGGGCCTTTGTTTTGCCTCCGTAACTTGTTTCCTGAGCCCATTTCTTCTACCGCTCACTTCTACCTCTGTGACTTTCTAAACAAACTTTCTCTTAAAAAAACACACCAACACATCCTTTAAAATATTTGTCTCCAAATAATTGAATTTTGAACAAAGGGAATTCTCTCAAATTAAAAAATAAAGATTAAAAGCATTAGCTCCAATGGTACAGGAAAATACTAAGCTATATTTTGACATAAGTACAATGCAGACAATAAGGAAAGATATGGAAGTAGGGTTTGTGTGTGAGGCTTGAGGGAGGCACCAAGTAGTACACTGATAAACACATAAGAAGCCGAACATAATACTTATTGATTTCATCTTCCTGATTAGGCTCACATTTAGCCCTATAAATGTCCTATTGTGTATGCTTTTGTTTGGATGAAAGAAAATAAAACAGCAAACATCATTTTCTTCATAGAAAGTATAAAATACAAACCACCTGCACACACATTTAGACATAAACATTAAAGCACACATTGAAACAAAGAAAATTCATTTCTTTTAGATGGTGTGCTTGAATTAAAGTGACTTATCAGGTATGTTCCTGTAAGTATATTGTGATACCTCAAGCAATAATCAGGTAAACAAAAGTACATAATTCATGATAAGTGGTAATGATCATTTTAGTACGTGATTACAGTTAGATTTTAGTTAGTAGGGGAATTGATTTGTTTGCTTTTTGCTTTTTAGTAGGGGAACTTGCAACGAAAAGGGATGTTGCAATGATAATTTGAATTTACAAAGCCATCCAGTACAATATAGACAACACAGTACGCAGACCATCTGGGCTTACTGTCATTATCCTGCAAACTGGCTAGGCATGAGTGAATCTCTGAAGCCTAATTCCAGTGCACCCTGGTTTGCTTGTTTCTAAAGGGCTCTATTTGCCATTGTTTTGAAGCAGGTGCATAGCCATTTTAAAATTTCCTGCTGAGGTTTATGCAAAGAGCTGTCTTAACTGGACTATGGGCTCAAATATCCTACTGCCAGATACTGATACTCCAACATGATTTGGCTTGTATTTCCCTCTCAACTTAACTCATTCTCTTTCTAGTTTCTTTCAGCTCTCTTATCCAAATTATATCCTGTTATTATCTAGTACAGTATTTCTCAAATGAAATAAATGAGAGTATGATCACAGTTAATAACAAATGATAAATCAAAAAAAATGTACAGACCAATCCCTAAGAAGTTACAGTTGTTTGAAGTAATATTTGATCCAACCATGAAGTCAGTTAACTTATTTGGATGACAAATTAAAGGATATGAACATTGCTTTTGGTAGACAGTTTTGGATATTTACCCACAGCCACTTCTCTCCACATGCTAGGCAAAGAAAGCAGCAAGTGTAAAGGCTGTTTACCCAACCACGTGTCAATGGACGCTTAGCTTGTTTCCATGTCTTGGCTATTGTAAATAATGCTGCTATGAACATAGGGGTACATATATCTTTAACAATAAGGGTTTCCATTTATTTGGTTCTGATTTTTATGCTCAGATAAGATTAACTCCCTCCCTCTTCAGCCACAGAAATTGAACTTTTGTTAGTCTAAGTGGTCGGCAAACTCATTAGTCAACAGAGCCAAATATCAACAGTACAACGATTGAAATTTCTTTTGAGAGCCAGATTTTTTAAACTTAAACTATATAGGTAGGTACATTGTTATTAACTTAATTAGGGTACTCCTAAGGCTTAGGAAGAGCCACACTCAAAGGGCGAAAGAGCCGCATGTGGCTCGCGAGCCGCAGTTTGCCGACCACGGGTCTAAGATAATAATAGTGATTCTGCGATTGGTCATCCTGTTAATGGGCATGTGATCCAACACTAACCAGCGAAATATAAGGCAATGTCTCCAAGGGAGCATATCAATTGATTTTATTCCCTGATATAAAGGACACTCATTGAGGAGAAACTCTCTGCCTTTGGACAATACTGTGTGAGCTTCTCCCATCTTGTAAATTTAGAAACAGGAAAATTGAAGAGAAGCTAACAAAGAACACAGACATTGATAAGCTACTGAATTAGCTAAACCCAAAAACACTCTGTATCCATTCACCTTGTTTTATGATATAATAAAACATTTTTATTGTGTAATCATTCTGTTATATGGGCCTAGACAAAAACACCATAATCTTTACCTTCCTGAGAAATTGTTGCAGAAAGGAGACTTGCTATACGCCCATGTTACATACTTTACCTCTAAAGGGAATAATTCAAAAAAAAAACACCTATAAATCTAATCATATCAATTCTTTGACAAAACCATTCCTGTTTTAAAAATATGTTTTTATTGATTTTTTAGAGAGTGGGAGGGAACGGGAGAGAGAGATTGGTTGCTTCCCATGCCCACCCTGACTGGGAATTGAACCCACAACCTGGGCATGTGCCCTGACCGGGAATTGAACTATGGACCACGCTCAAACAACTGAGCCACACTGGCCAGGGCGAGAAAACCATTTCAATAGCTCTCCATTGTCCTCAACATAAAAAATCCTTGCTATGCATTTTATGATTTGGCTCCTTTATAACATATCAGTTTTAGCTTGTGTAAATACCCTTTCACGGCCTGCACTATTGTTATAATAAAATTATTTCAGTTATTATAAATCCCATAGAAATTATATTGCCTCAGGAAATTTATACTCTTTCCCTCCTTCTATGGCTGGATATTAATTATACATCTTTCACATTATTAGCTGAAACACTTCCTTCAAGAATCCTTCCCAGATTACTTAAGCCAGGTCACTTGCCCTTGCAATATGCTATTATAGCACTTGTACTTCCTCTATTATAGTAAAACCTACTTTAATGTAATTGCTTGCCTGATTGTCTTATTTCCTCACCTGGGCTGTATGCTCTTTTAGCAACAATGTTGGTCATGCCCACGATTGTATGTTCTTCATAGTTTCTAGAGTATAAAAATGTTCAACAAATGCATTTGAGGAATTACAATCTCTACAAATATAATGTCTGCTGTAGGAATAAGAAAGGTTGATGGGTGATGAGCATATCACCTGCTTTGCAAAACGCAGTGCTTTCCCATTATGAAAGTCAACGTGGAAAAAACACCAAATTACTAAGGAATTGTTAGAATGGAGAAGGGAATACAAAAGTGCCAAATTTAAGAACAACTTAACAATTATATAGCATTTTATACTAGAAATAAGCAACTAGATAATACAATTTATATTATTTACAATAGCAACGAAAATAGTAAAACATCTAGGAATTAAATAATAATAAAGGACATAGAAAATGGTCTTGGATGGCATGACTTGATACTATAATGTATATTGTAATACTACATACTATAAAGTAATTGTAATCACAATATCTCCACGTTGATCTATAAATTCAAGGAAATACCCTTCAAAATTTCAATTGGATTTCTTTTGGGAAACATGATAAATAAGGCAAAATTTATATGAAGGGATAAAGATTTTCTCCTCAATCTTAAAATTAATGAAGGAAAATATACCTTACCCAACATAAGTACATATTTTAAAATCTTAGTAATAAAAAAAGAAACACCTGTGCCATATTGACCAATGGGGAAAAAAAGACAGTGGAGAATAACTGAGCAATCAGAGGCAGAATAATGTGATGTTGTGTGATGTGTATGTGTATAAACTTAAGACAAAGGTAACACTATGAGTCAATGAGAAAGGACAATTTTTAATAGATGGTTTTAGAAAGAGTGGCTAACTAAACTGAAATAAATGAAACTAAATCTCTTTTTAACACATAATATAAATGTGCATCTATTAAAGGTTTTTATATCCAAGTTAGCTATGTACTTAATGGAAAAATAATTTAAAGAATAACTTTGTGACCCAGGAGCAGTGAAGGTCATTTTAAATACAACCTCAAAAATGTGAACTATAAGCAACAAATTGATAAAGTCAATTAATTCAAAATTAAGAATTTCTAGACACTATATACAAAATTAAAAGATTGCTGAACACATTCACATGAAAGATATACTTTGACCAATGGTTGCTTATGGACAACAGTTGGAATTATGATTGAAGATAAAAAATAAATAAATGTACAAATAATATCATGAAATAGCCTTGATTGGAACAATTATGAATATGTGCCATAAGCTGAGAAGTATAATTAACTCATCCTTGGTATTTCTGTCACGAGAGAGAGAGGGAGAGAGAGAGAGAGAGAGAGAGAGAGAGAGAGAGAGAGAGAAAGAGAGGGAGAAATGTGCAGTATCAGGATTTATCTTCAAAGGAACCTTCCACATTATCTAGGATAGTAAAGCTTGTGGCAAGAACAAGCCTAAACAGTCCATTCATATATTTTCAAAAGAAAAAAATACTTTTCAATATCAAAATAATTTTCCTCTCAAATTATACTCACATTAATTATGCCTTATGCTAATTTATTTTTAAGTATCAAGCATTATTAAATTATTGTCATACTTTCTAAAGTTTTACAGAAAAGGACATGATATGAAAAAACTTGAGAGACACAGGCCCGGGAGTTATAGTCAGGACTGTTATCACTGCTACACACAGGTGTGACCCAAAGGCTACCTCCCCTTTCTAAATCTGTTCTAACACCAAGGATGAGCATAAGCACGTATATTTTAAAAAGTTCCTATGATATCCCGGCCGGCGTGGCTCAGTGGTTGAGGATTGACCTATGAACAAGGAAGTCACAGTTCGATTCTCAGTCGGGGCACATGCTTGCTTTGTGGGCTTGATCCCCAGTGTGGGACATGCATGAGACAGCCAATCGATGATTCTCTCATCATTGATGTTTCTCTCTCTCTCCCTCTCCCTTCCTCTCTGAAATCAATTAGAAATTATTTTTTAAAAAGATCTTATTACAATATTGATGGGAAATGCAGTATGGGAAACATTAGGATAAGATGGTCTCAAACACTCCAGTTAGTATTTAGTTTTTCATGATATTCTGAAATGTATTGTTCTGTCTTTTATATTGCATTCATGGGTGATAGAAGGAATCTGGGAAAAATCTTCAAATGAAACTAAAGCTTATTGTACAGTCTAGTCATGCAGCCTAAAGATTTATTTGACTGACAGTGTATTTAAAGATCAGCAAAATGCCTAAGGCACTCTGAGTCACTTGAATCTGTAAAATTGCTGCTGCTTTTTCTATTCTTTTACTTGGCCTGCCTGTGTGTGTGGTGAAAGATAAATTTGCCATCAACCTCTATAAACTTTAGCATTTCCACTAAATGTGCAAATTGTTGTATAGGATGTCTAGTTATAGCTTTGCCCATTTATTACATTAGTTACCTTGTAATAATGTACTTAATTATAGAATATTACATTAATCGTTTTGCAGAATTTTTTGAATCAAATTAAGCAGTTTATTCAAGATTCACAAAGCAATATAGGACTTACATTTCCAAAGGGCAAAGTAGGTGATAAGGTGGACTGTGATGACTTGGTCCAAAAGAAATAAGTAAAGGTGAATTAAAGAAACTCTGTTCCTTTTTTTAGAGTTAGAAAACAGTTCCAAAGAACTTGCAGACAATGTTTGGTGCTTATTCAGACTTCACAGGTAACATAATTTAGCTTGGATAATAGCAATTACTGGGAATAACAAAGCTCTCCAGGTTGGCTCCTTTAGTGAATTTTCTGTGCAGCATGAAGTGAATCACGTTGTCAGTTCTCATCCTGATTGTTTCTCCAAAGCAAAAAGCCAATAGCAGTGTTTAGGGAGCCTTTTACAGTGATTTGGAATAAAATGATTTTAGGACAGGAGAGAGATAAAGACCTTAGAATTAAAAAATAAACTACAGTTCATAGTACACCTGAAAAATTTATCGATTTTTTTTTATTTGTCAGATAAGGTGAATATTTATAAAATAGAAACAGCCAAACACAAGGGAAAATGAGACAAATTGCTTCTAAAGGAACAGCTTTCTTAGTAATACTTTGCCCAGAGCTATTATTTTCTAATTTAAAAAAAAAAAACACGGAGGAAGAATTGTCAGAGAAAAAAATGGTTACATGAGGGAAAGTTGTTATTTACAATATGTGGTGAGCTCATAAGAACAGTAGAACTTAAGGAAGTTCCTTAGTTTGCTAAACAGAGTGATGATTGTGAAAATGAAAGATGAGAGAAGTGGAGCAAAAACTAAATTGGTATGTATAACAAAAAGCAAACAAAATTTAAGGAGAAAAGAAACATCAAGGGGGGGTTATTTATCACAAAACTGTGATAAATATGACTTTTCTTGTGGGCTCAGAGTTTTAGCAAAGTCTTAAAAATTAAGAGAACAACAAAATAGGGGTTAAGTAGCCTCACATGCTTAGGTAAGATGGTAGACCAAAACATGCTAAGATATCGTGAAATGGTCATGAGATATTTTAAAAATTGGCCTGCCGCCCTAGCTGGTTTGGCTCAGTGGATAGAGCATTGGCCTTTGGACTGAAGAGTCCCGGGTTCAATTCCAGTCAGGGCACATGCCTGGGTAGCGGGCTCAATCCCCAGTGGTGTGGGGGGCGTGCAGAAGGCAACCAATCAATGATTCTCTCACATCATTGATGTCTCTCTCTCTTCCCTCTCCCTTCCTCTCTGAAATCAATAAAAATATATTTTTAAAAAATTGGCCTGCCAACAGAAAACACCCATTGCCAAGTTGTATAAGGGAGGGCAAAACATTCATTTTTGAAAAAAGACTAAGGGCGTGTAAGTTTTGGCTTGATTAGCCTATGGCTGCAGAGCAGAGATAGGAAACAGGGGAAATGTTCAGAGTAAGCTTCAAGTCCACCAATGATGAGGCAAAGGTACACATTTACCATCGAACAGTTATGGGCCCTCTGAGAGTAAGAAAAACTGGTTGTCTTGAAATGGATTCTGCTCAAGAGGGCTGCCACCATCGCTGATGACCTCAAACAATATATATCACCCTAGAATCTAGGGTCTGGATGAAAAGTAGTCAAAGGAATCTGTGAGGAAATGCATCATCAAAAACTCCAATGTGTCATAAGAGCTCTTGAGTGAAGGAATCTACTGAGGACCAACAAACATGTATTAACAAAACAAAGAATTAGTGCTTGAAATCTAGACACATACAATGGGCACCAGACACAGATTGCAATGGCATTGGTCACATCCCATTTTCAGTTGTAATGACAGTGTTATCTTGTAGAGAACTAACCCTACCACCAATAACAAAATATGAGCTCTGAAATATGAAGATTTAAAGAACACAAGCAAATTAAGTGAGATCTCCTAGTATGTATTTTTGCTTTTAGGGTCATTATTGTGGCAAAATACACATAACATAAAATTTACCATTTAAACCATTTTAAAGTGTACAATTCAGTAGCATTTATCAAATTCACAATGTTTGCAACCATCATGACTGTAGTTCCACAACATTTTTATCACCTCAAAGGAAACCCCATACTCACTAAGTAGTTAATTTCTATTTCCCCATCTCCCAAGCTCCTGGCTACTACTAATATACTTTCTGTTTAAATAATTTGCCTATACTTGATATTTCATAAAAATGGATTCACACAATATGTGGTCTTTGTGTCTGGCTTATTTCACTCAGCTCAAATTTTTTGTCATTCATCCATGTTGTAGCATGTATTAGAACTTCATTTCTTTTTATGGCTAAAGGATATTCCATCATATGAATACTAGAGGCCTGGTGCACGAAAATTCGTGCACTTGGGGGAGGGGGAGGACCCTCAGCCCAGCCTGCTCCCTCTCACAGTCTGGGAGGCCTCAGGGGATGTCCTACTGATGTCTTTTTACTCTCTTGATAGTGTTATTCAATGTATAAAAAGGTTAAATTTTTATGTAAGTTCAATTCATTTTTTTCCTTTTGTTGCTGTGGTTTTGGTATCATATCTAAGAAACCATTGTAAAATCTAAGGTCAAAACCATTTCTTGCAATAATTTTTCAGTTTTAACTTTTCCATTTACAGATTTGATTCCTGTTGATTTAGTTTTTGTATAATGTGTGAGGTGGTGTTTGAAAATCTTGTGTGGCTATCTAGTTGTTCTAGCATTGTTTGTTGAAGGGACTATTCTTTCTCCATTGAATGGTTTTAGTATCCTTGTTAAAAATCAATGCCCATTGATGTATGAATTTGTTTTTGTAGTCTCCAATTCTATTCCATCAATCTATAGGACTTATGCCAGTACCACACTGGTTTAATCACTGTACATTGATGGATATTTTAAATTTTTTTCAATTATAGTTGACATTCAATATCATATTAGTTTCAGGTGTACAGCATAGCAACTAGATATTTACTAGTATATAACTTATCATGTGACCCTCCAATAAATCTAGTAGCTGCCTGATGTCATACATAGTTTTACAATACTGTTGACAATATTCCTTATACTGTGTAGTATACATTTTTAATTAGGAATTATGAGTCATCCGATCTTGTTCTTTCATTTATTAATTAATTTTTTTGTTAATCCTTACTGGAGGATATTTTTCCATTGATTTTTATAGAGTGGAAGGGAGGGATGGAGAGAGAAAGAGAGAAACATTGATGTGAGAGAGACACATCTATTGGTTGCCTCTGGCTGTATCGCTGACCCAAACCAGGTCTGTGTCCTTGACCTGGGAATCGAACCTTTGACCCTTTGGTGCATGGCCTGATGCTCTATCACTGAACTACACCAGCCAGGGCCAGTCTTGTTTCTTTTAAATATTGATTTAGCCCTGCCGGCGTGGCTCAGTGGTTGAGCAGGGACCTATGGACCAGGACGTCAGGGCTCAATCCCTGGTGTGGGGTGTGTGGGAGGCAGCCAATCAATGATTCTCTCTCATCATTAATGTTTCTCTCTCTCTTTCCCTCACCCTTCCTCTCTGAAATCAATAAAAATATATTTTAAAAATATTGATTTAAGTTCCTGGGTTCCCTTGTAATTCCATATGAATTTTAGTATTAGTTTATCTATTTCTATAACACGACTATTTGCATTTCATAGGGCTTGCATAGAATCTATAGGACACTTTGAGAAGTATTGCAGTTATAACAGGATTTCATTTTCCAACCCATGACTGTGGAATGTCTTCTCATTTATTTGGATCTTTAATTTATTCCAGCAATGTTTTATGAATTAATTGTACATGTATTTAATTTCCTTGGTTGAATTTAATTTGGGGCATTTTAATCTTTTGGATTCTATTATAAATGGTATTGTTTTCTTAATATCCTTTTCAGATTGTTCATTACTGCTGTACAAAAACACAAGTGATTTTTGCATGTTTATATTATGTACTGGAATTTTGCTGAATTAACTTATTAATTCTGATACTATTTTGTGAATTCTTTAGGATTTTTCTGTACATATGATCATGTTATCTGCAAATACAGTTTTACTTCCTCTCTAGTTTGAATGCCTTTTATTTCTTTTCCTTGCCTAATTGTTCTACCTAGAACTTACAGTACAATGTTGAACATGTATAAAAGTAAGCATCTTTGCCTTGTTCCTTATCTTAGGGGGAAAGCTGTTAACATTTCACCATTGAGTATGATGTTAGGTGTGGGTTTTTGATGAAATACCTGTATTATGTTGAGGCAGTTTACCTTTATTCCTAGTTTGTTGAGGATTTTTATCATGAAAGGGTATTGGATTTTTGTAAAATCTTTTTTTTTAATCAATTAAGGTGTTTATTTTCTTCATTTTAGTAATGTGATGTATTACATTGATTGATTTTCATATATTGAACTACCCTTGAATCCCTGGCAAAAAATCCCACTTGATCATCTTGTATAATCTTGAATATACTGCTGGATTTAGTTTGATAGTATTGTGTTGAGGATTTTTGCATCTATATACATAAAAGATATATTCTATGGTTTTCTTATGATGACTATGCCTGACTTTGTAATCAGAGCAATGTTGCCCTCATATAATGTTATAAACTTTTTCCTCCTCATTTATGTTTTGGAAGAGTTTGATAGCAATTGACTTGTAATTAACAAATAAAATTTGTATATATTTAAAATGTATAATGTAATGTTTTGATAGATGTATACATTGTGAAATGATTACCACAATCAAGCTAATTATTCCATCATCTTATGTAGTTATCTTTTTTGTGGTGAGAACTTAAAATCTACCCTATTAGCAAATTTTAAATACAATATAGCATTATCTATAGTCACCATGCTGTACACTAGATATCCAGAATTGTTATTCTTCTTTAACTGTTTGGTAGAATTCACCAATGCTGCTATCTTCTCCTGGACATTTCCTTGTGGGATTTTTTTCTTTCTCATATTAACTCTTTACTCTTTTAGGTCTATTCAGATTTTTTCTTCTTTCTTCTTGAGTTGATTTTGGTAGATTGTGAGTTTCTAGGATTTTTTCCATTTCATTTAGGTTATCTCATTTTTTGGCCTACAATTATTCATAGTATTCTCTTATAATTCTTTTTTTTATTTCAGTAAGTTTAGTAGCAAAGTCCCCACATTCATTTCCTTTTTTCAATTTAATTTTTCAACTGTAGTTTCTATTCAATATTATTTTGTACTAGAGGCCCAGTGCACAAAATTCATGCACTGAGGGAGTGGTGGTGTCCCTCAGCCTGGCCTGCACCCTCTCGCAGTCTGGGACCCCTCAAGGGAGGATCGGGCTTAAGCTGGAAGGCAGACATCCCCCTTGCAATCTGGGTTTCTCGCAGTCTGGGACCACTTGCTCCTTACCGCCTGCCTGCAGCAGAGGCAGGAGAGGCTCCTGCCACCGCTGCTGCACTCGCCAGTTGTGAGCCTGGCTTCTGACTGAGCAGCACTCCCCCTGTGGGAGCCCACTGACCACCAGGGGGCAGCTTCTGCATTGAGCATCTGCCCCCTGGTGTTCAGAGAGCATCTTAGTGACCGGTCATTCCACCATTCTGTCAATTTGCATATTAGGGTTTTATTACATAGGATTAGTTTCAGGTATACAGCATAGTGTTAGACAATCATATATTTTACAAAGTGTTCACCCCCAATATTTCTAATACCCACCATACATGATTTTAGTAAGTTGAGACTTATTGTTGTTTTCCCTAGTCAGTCTAACTAAAGTTTTGTGAATTTTGTTGACCTTTTTTATTTTATTGATTCCATTGTGTTTTCTATTTTTTTTGTCTCCATTCTAATCTTTATTATTTAATCTACCTTTAACTGGCATTTTTTTCATAAATGCAATTCTTAGTTTGCCTTGAAAATGGTGACTATTGGTCCAGAAAAGTGCAACAACATTACTAATTAAAGCTTCCGGAGCATTTGAAAATTGATGGGGAATAATCCAAGAATAGAGAAACCAAGAAATGGAGGAGATCCAAATTTTCTATACACATTTCCCTTGTATACTCTGCCAGTGCTGTATTGGCACAAGGTGAGATTCCAAGCCATCCTGTAGAAAATCAAATTCTGGAAAGCTACAAAGAACTGAACACATATTTTGCAGTTTCCAATTGTCATAGAAACACTTGTAAGTTGAAGTCTTGAAAAGTTAGAGGAGTTTGAAAAACACCTAAGGTTTTCCATTAGAAACTCAGAAGGGTTACGCTTTGAAACAAAGTGCCATTTCCCAGGACTGTGTACTATGCCTAATGGATAAGAGCAAAACTAAATTAGACTTGTTCTAAAAAAGCCTAAAATCAAGTTTTCACAGGATAAACATAATCTACCAGCAACTGCACTACCTACTATGATAAAATTCAATATACTAAGTTCAGAGGAAAATAAAAGAATCCAGTGTCAATAAAACAAATACTCTTCAATTCTCAGTAAAAAGGCAAAATATCTACACATGAAAAGAAGCAGGAAGTATGGCCTGCAAAGCAAGATAATTTATATATATAAAAGGCTAATGTGCTAAGTATCCCTCCCTCCATCCAACCGGTCGCTATGACATGCACTGACCACCAGGGGGCAGACACTCAATTCAGGAGCTGCTGAACTGCAGCGACTTGGCAGTGGCAGTTCTTGGGTGATGCGCCCTGAAATCAGGGAGGAGGGAGCCCAATTCCTCATGGGGCCACATGATTCTACCTTCAGCTGTGGGTTTTATTGTTGCTGAGGCACTGTCGGCCTTGAATCTGGTTTACTGCACACTTGCGTTTGCATTCCACACCCTGTATGACAACAACTTTGCAGAGTGCCCTCTCGCACTCTGGGACCCCTCAGGAGATGTCGGAGAGCTGGTTTCAGCCTGATCCCCACAGGCCAGGCCATGGGACCCCACCTGCCTGAGGACCCCACTCACTCCACAGACGCCTTGCGAGCCACAGCACCACTCAGGTGCGGCCAGCCATGGAGGGACTACAGGAGGTTGGCTCCAGGGCTTGCCCTGCCTGTCTCACCCAGTCCTGCCCTGCCGGCCACCTTCTAATTAATTTCCTTTCAGTGTGCACGAATCCATGCACCGGGTCACTAGTAAACAATAAAATCAATACTTAGATGACCCAAATGTTGAAATTCGAAGAGAAGGCCATTAAAATAGCTATTATAGAAAAAGCTGATGCACTTACAAGAGAATGTGAATATAAAGAACAAGATGGTGAATTCCAAAATGATATGGAGTCTTCGAATAAAAACAGAAATCTGAGAACCGAAAAGTATAAAATCTGAAATTAAAAGTCCATTCGATGTAATTAATAGCAGATTTGACAATGCAAAGGAAAGGTCCAGGGAAGTTGACAACAGGTCAAAAAAATTATTCCCACTGAAGCAGTGAGGGTAGGGAAATGAACAGAGCCTCAAAAATCTATGGGACAATATTACATGGTCTACCACAAAAGGAGGACTAGAAAGAAAAGGGGGAAGAACTATATTAAAGAATGATGGCTGAAAATGTTCCCTAATAGCATCACTCAAAAATCCAAAGAGCTGAGCAAACTCCTGGAAGCATAAATGCAAACAATGCTTTATTAAGCAAATCATAATCAACCTGCTATAATATGAAGATAAAGGGGAAATATTAAGCAGCTGGAGAAAAAAGAAAAAACACTATATAGAGAGGGGAACAAGGATAACTGTATCTGACTGCTCTTCATTGATCACAGAGAACATAGGAGAACATCTTTATTATGAAAACAAACAAACACAAAAAAACAGTTAACTTATACCTTAATTTCCTGTTGTTTTTGAACAAATTGTCCCAAACTAATTTGTTTAAAATAATGTAAATATTATCTTACAGTTCTGGAGTTCAAAAGCCTGAAATGGCTTTCAGTGGATGAAAATCAAGGTGTCTCCTGGGCTGCACAGCTTTTGGAGCAGTGCGTTTCTTCCCTTGCCTTTTCCAGCTTTTAGAAGTTTCCCGCATGCCTTGTCTCATGGCCCTCTCCTTCATCTTCAAAGCCAACAGTGTAGCATCCAATCTCTCTCTGACTCTGACCCTTAACTTAATCATAATGGAAAACTCTCTTTTGTTGTGTACGGAACATATTCACAAGTTTCAAGGATTAGTTTATGTACATTCTTGGGAGAGGGCATTATTCTGCCTACCAAAACTTGAAAATCCAGTAAAAATATTCTTCAAAAATAAAGATAACATAAAGAAAGTAACAGAAACAAAATCTGAGAGACTTCATCTTCAGTAGAGCAGCAGTACAAGAGTCTAATAGAAGTGATTAAACACCTCAAAACTGTCAGAATGGCTATCATTAAATCAACAAACAACTAGTGTTGGCAAGAATGTGGGGAAAAGGGAACTCCACTTGCACATTGCTGGTGGGAATGTAGGTTGGTGCAGCCACTACGGAAAACAATATGGAGGCTCCTCTAAAAATTAAAAATGGAACTACTTTATGACTCCGCGATGCCACTTCTGAGTATATATCTGAAGAAAACCAAAACACTATTTTGAAAGAAAATATGCATCACTACTTTCATTGCAGCATTATTTACAATAGCCAAGATATGGGAGTAACCCAAGTACCCATCAATAGATGAGTGGGTAATGAAGTGGTACATATATATAATGGAATATTACTTGGCCATAAAAAAGAATGAAATCTTACCATTTGGGACAGCCGGGATGGACGTAGAGGGTATTATACTAAGTGAAATAAGTCAGTCAGAGAGAGACAAATACCATATCATTTCACTTATATGTGGAATCCATAGAAAAAAAAACCCAAATAGAAACAGACTCATAGAAAAGAGATTGATGGTTGCCAAAGGGGTGGGTATTGGGGGATTGGGTTAAAAAGGTGAAAGGCCCTGGCTGGTGTTGCTAAGTGGTTAGAGTGTTGGCCCATGCATCATGAAGGATTGCAGGTTCAATTCCCCAATGTGTTTGTCTTATATCTATGTTTCTCTCTCTATTAGAAACAGTGGCAAAAAAAAATTATCCTTGGGTGAGGATTAACAAAAAACAATTTTTTTAAAAAAAGTGGAGGAATTAAAAAGCACAAAGTGGTAGTTACAAAATAATCATGGGGAATACTAGTAAAGTACAGCATAGGGAATACAGTAAAAAATATTGCAATAACTGTGTATGGTGCCAGGTGGGTACTCGAAATATCAAGATTACTTTGTAAATTATATGATTTTTTGTAAATTATATGATTTTTTAACCATTATGCTATACACCTAAAACTAATCTATAATAATAAAAGCATAATATGCAAATTGACCAAACGGTCAAACAGCAGAACGACCATCCAGAAGTCCTTCTGGACGACCTTCCAGATGAAACTGGGGCTTCAAGAGCTAAGGCAGCCACTGGGGCTGTGAGGTCTGAGTCAGCCAGGGCTGCAAGGACCTACTCTTGCATGAATTTCAAGCACAGGGCCTCTGCTATAAAATAATATTGAATGTCAACTGTAATTGCAAACTGAAAAACAAATAAATTTTTAAAAATGGTTAGGCAGAGATTTCTCAGCTATGACCCCCAAAACATGATCCATAAAAGAAAAAAAGTGATAAATTGGACTTCATTTAGATAAAAAAAAACTTTTATACTTCAAAGGTACCATTTAAAAAAATGGAAAAAGAAGCTGGAGACTGGGAGAATACATTGCAAGTCATGTAACTCAGGAATCAGTAATCTACAGCCCATGGATGGATTATTTTTACATAAAGTTTTACTAGAACACAGTCATGTCTCTGTGTTTATGTATTGTTTACGGCCACACTTTTTTTTTATTTTTTTAAAAATGTCTTTATTGATTTTTAGAAAGAGAAGGGAGAGGGAGAGAGAAAGATAGAAACATTATTGAGAGAGAAGCATCAACATTGATCTCTGCTGCCTCCTGCAGGCACCCCATGGGGCATCGAGCCTACAATCTGGGCATGTGCCCTGACCAGGAATCTAACTGGTGACCTCTTGGTGCATAGGTCAATGCTCAACCACTGAACTACACTGGCTGGGCTCTGTGGCCACTTTTATGCTGTGGTGGCAGATTTGAGTTGTTGCTATGGGAACCATATGGCCCACAAACCTGAAAACATTTACTCTCTGATCCTTTACAGAAAAAAATTGCCAAGACCTGATATAACAGGTAAAGTTCTTACATCAGAATGTAAAGGATTCTTATAGCTGAATAATAAGAAAAACAACAATTAAAAATGGAGAAACTATTTGACTATTCATATCAATATCACCAAAGAAGCTATGCAACTTATGAGTACATAAAAAGATACCCATAATTACTCAGGAAATGCAAATTAATACCACAATTAGATATCACTGCAAACCCACTAAAATGGCTATAATAAAAATGACTGACAATACCAATTGATGGTGATCATTTAGGGAATCAAGTATCCTCTTACCTTGATAGTGAGGATATAAAATGGGTACAGTCACTTTTGAAAACAGTTTGTCAATCTCTTAAAAAATTAAACATACCTTTGCCATATGACCCAGTAATTCTGTAAGTATATAACCAAATACTATGCAAATGTTCAAAGTATATTTTTTTCATGATAGAAAAAAATAGAAACAATCTAACTACCCAGC
>NW_005370332.1:539685-563264 GCF_000412655.1 Myotis brandtii
TACTGACTAAGATAAATTGCCTGAGATCACATACAGAATAAATGGTGGTTTTGAGTCTTGAACCTTGGGAAGTTTCATTCTAGAATCCAAACACTTAACCACTATACTCTACTGTTCCTCATATCTGACCATTATATCTCTGTTAACCGTAATAAAAATATCTCTATTATTAGGAAGAGGGACAGCTACATGGGTAAAAATTAATCAGAAGGTACACTGAAACCCGAAAATCAAAGCGTATTAAAGTGATATGATCAGCAAAGAGAAACTAGAATTATCGTGGTACTTTACCATTACAAGTATGAAGAAAAATGATCAATGAAAACATAAAAAGATGCCCACTGAGGTCAATGACCAGGGGAACTTGAATCTCTCCTTAGAGCGAGACAAAGTAAATGTGGACTTTGAGGCAAAGATCCAAAAGCAGTGTATGATGTATTTAAAAATATGTCTGGACTAAATTAGCAGGACCTTCAGCATTAGTTTAAGATAATTTAATTGTTGAGAGCATAACAATTAGTTCTTATTTTATAATTCATACCCCCTTAAGTAGGTAAAGTCTTCAACATAAAAAGAATATTGAAGGAATCTAGAAAGTAACATATATCAGAGAAAGAGGGAGATTTATAAATTGTCCAAGTTGTTAAGTAGGGCTAACAGGATGCCTGTTGTCAGAGAACACAGTTACATCTACACAGCATTTACTCTCTTCTCCATTACTCCCCAAAGAGTTGACTGGCCTTTCCTTTTTCCTGGTTCAATAAAGAATGACTTCAAATGTCAGAGCTATTGCTTTGCCAACTGAGATGCAGAGCACATAGAATACAGAAAATTTTCACTGATATGCCTCATGCTTGCTAAATTTTTGCCTTAGTCTGTGACAGCGTTACTCGGATTTAAGGCTGATGCCCCTGAACTTGTACTCACCTGCTTAAACTTCCCTACCTTGCACAGTAGCTCAGGCTTTGGCTGACATGTGCCACACACTTGTCCATGCCAAGTTCCCCAAATCAACATCTTTTGAGAGCTATCTTTGGCTCCTTTCATTTTCCTCTTGCTTTTAATAAAGTCAAAGTTAGTTTGGACCACTTTAAAACAATTCAGTCTTTACAGTGTGTGACTTTAGACAATCCCATTTCTTCTCTTGTCAAAGAAATATGAGGTGTCTTTGAGGCAATTTCATTTATGCTTCAACTTCCATTAGCATCTTAACTTCACTTGGCTGTAATTGTTTGATGTGAGCAAATTTTTGGTTTTGATTGCTTACTTAAAATGAACGATTGATTTTATTGGCCCATCAAAAATGTAAGTTATTTGGTCAGGCATTCTCTTTTAGAGACAGAATACTTGATGGTGTTTCAATAAATGCATTATAGGAAGCAGCAGTCCTGTCTTACATCCATCAATTTAGTCCAATACATACATTCCATGCCTCTGAAAATACAGGAAGAAGAGAGAGACAGAGAAATAGATGTGACATAAACAATGATTAAATGTATTAACATATTATGAAGAAAGCACCGTTTCCTTTTATGGTATTAGCCATTTGCCATCCAACAGAGTAGATGGTTAAAAACATTAAAGAAATATGATGAATTGTTGATATGAAACATTTTCACCCATATTAAATCTCTTGTATGGGTTTTGAAGTGTATCTCCAGAGTTTATTTTAGACTGTTTCTATTATGTAGTTTCTGCTGTTTTGTGCTTATGTAGCCTTGTCTTCATTGTATTTGATTTTTTCCTTGCCATTGTATTGGCACAATTGTTTGAAAAAAAAAAACAATTTTCCACTAGGAAGGATTTACATTTGCTTCTGCTGGGTCCCTAATAGCACTAGCAATTGATATCATCTCAGTCCAATTTTAGACAATAAGATGGCCTGCCTAACCATCAGTAGGTGCTGGACTCCAAACCCCATTTCCCTAACCCTGAAAGTTATTCAAACGTCCTATTCAGGCTCTTAGACTCTCAATTGTCTCCTCTGGAATTATGCAATATGGTAATGAATCAATTAGTCAGTATTTTAAGCTTTGTAGGCCATAACATCTCCGTTGTACCTACTTAACCTTACTGTTGCAGCATGAAAGTAACAATAGAAAATACATAAATGTGTGTGTATGTGGTCCAATTAAATGTTATGTACAAAAACAGGAGGTGGGCTGGATATGGCCTGTAGGTTGATAGTTTGCCAATCCTGTCATAAAGAAAAATGGCTCCATATGTCCACCTACCCCCAAAGCTTCCAAAGTATTTCAAATTTTATCACAGTAATTCTCTGCTATCTTGATAGCTCACAAATACCTCCAAGCAGATGAGGTTTATACTTTTATCAACTATTCTAGTTGTCCTCAGTGGGAGAATTAGTCCAAAGTACCTAGCCCACCATTACCTGAAAGTCAAGTACCCTTAATAGGATTTTGGATCAAGAAAACTTCATAAAAGGAAAAACCATTAATTCTAAGAAAACTTAACATTTCTGTGGGTTAGAATTTAATTAAACACCTGTGTACTCTCAAGAGTATATGTTTATTAAAATATCTAAGGGCTTGAAGCTTTTCCACTAAGATCGGGAAAAAGACAAGGATATTCCCTCCTCAACATCATACTAAAAGTACTAGTTAATGCAGTAAGACAAGAAAAGGAAATAAATAGTACACAAATTGGGAAGTAAGATATAAGTGACTGTCTATGTAGAATATCTGGAAAAACTACCACCACCAACAAAAAACCTTCCTGGAATGAAAAAGCAATTATGGCAAGGATGCAGGATACAAAGTTAATATACAAAAGTCAATTACTTTCTCATATATCAGCAATGAATAAGAATAAGTGGAATTTGAAATTTAAACACAAGGCCATTTATACTAGCATCCAAAAAATTGAAATGCCCTGATATAAAGCTAACAAAATGTGTATAAGATCTATATAAGTAAAACTAAAAAAAAGACAAAACCTGATGAATTAAAGAAGAAATAAATAACTGGAAAGTTATTCCATGTTCATAGATAGGAAGACTCAATATTGTCAAGATGTTAGTTCTTCCCAACCTGATATATAGATTCAATGCAATATTAATCAAAATTCCAGCAAGTTATTTTGTGGATATCAACAAACTGATACTAAAGTTATATGGGGAGATAAAGACCCAGAATAGCCAACACAACATTGATTGAGAAGAACAAAGTTGGAGGATTGATGCTACCCAAATTCAAAACTTACTATAGAGCTACAATAACAAAGGTAGTGAGGTATTGGTGAAAGAATAGACAAATAGATAAATGGAACAGGATGAAGAGCACAGAAATAGACCCACATAAATACGGTCAGTTAATTTTGGACAAAGGAGTAAAGAAACAATGGGGGAAAGACAGTCTTTTCTACAAATGGCCCTGGAATAACTGAATATCCATATACAAAAAAAAAAGCTGCCCAGCTGGTGTGTCTCAGTGGTTGAGTGTCGACCTATGAACCATGAGGTCGTAGATGGATTCCTAGTCAGGGCACATGCCTGGGTTGCAGGCTTGATCCCCAGTGTGGGGTGTGTAGGAGGCAGCTGATCAATGGTTCTCTCTCATCATTGATGTTTCTATCTCACCCTCTCCCTTCCACTCTGAAATCAATAAAAAAGTGCTTTTAAAAGAACTAAAAAGCTAGACACAGATTTATACCCTTCACAAAAATTAACCCAAAATGGATCACAGACCTAAATGCAAAATGCAAAACTATAATATTCCTAGAAGATAACATAGGAGAAAACCTAGATGACCTCAGGTAGGGCAATGACTTTTTATATACAACATCAATGGCCCAATCCATAAAAAAATAATTGGTAATTTGGACTTCATTAACATTAAAAATGTCTTCTCTGTGAAAGACAATGCCAAGAGAAAGAGAAAAGAAGACACAGGCTAGGAGAAATATTTGCAAAAGACATGTGATAATGGGCTTTTACCCAAAATATACAAAGAACCCTTAAAACTCATTTTAAAAAAACCCAAACAACCTAATTTAAAAATGGGCCAAAAAATAAATAAATAAAAAATAAAAATGGGCCAAAGAAGATATACAGATAGAAAATAAGCATATGAAAAGAGTCTCTACATCATATATAATCAAGGCAATGCAAAGTAAAACAACAATGAGATACCACTGCACACATTAAAATGGCCAAAATCCAGAACACTGACAACACTGTATACTGGCAAAGATATGGAGCAAAAGAAACTCTCATTCATTGCTTCCAATTTGGAAGACAGTTTGGCAGGCACTTCCAAAACTAAACATGCATTTACTGTATCCCTCCAGCAATCATGTTCCCTGGTATTTACTCAAAGATGTTGAAAACTTATATTCACACAAAACCCCATACACAGATGTTTATAGCAGCTTTAATCATTATTACCAAAACTTGGAAACAACCAAGCTATCCTTCAGTAGGTAAATGGATAAACTGTGGTACATCCAGAAAATGGGATATTATTCAGCACTAAAAGGAAAATATCAAGCTATGAAATCATGTAGAGGAAAGTTAAATGCATATTACTATGTGAAGAAGCCAACCTGAAAAGGCTACTTACTGTATGGTTCCAACTATATAACATTCTAGAAAGGGCAAAACTATGGAGACAGTAAAATCATCGGGGGTTGGCGGGGGGTGGAGATGAAAAGGCAAAGCACAGAGGACTTCTAGGGCACTGGAAATACTATGTATAATACTATATGATGGATACATTTCTTCAGACCCATCTACACTAATAAAAGAGAAACATGCAAATTAACCATCACTCCATCACTCCACCACTCCACTACACCCACCAGCCAATGAGAGCAACTATGCAAATTAACCCAACAAAGATGGCGGTTAATTTGCATACACAGGCGCGGAGCAAAGACTGAAGACGACTGAGGATGGCAGCGGCCACGGAGCTGGAGCGAGCAGGAGGCTTGTGTTGTTCCCGGCGACAGAAGAAGCCAAGCTTCCAGCCCGCCCTGGGCTCCGCTCAAGGAGGGGCTGGGGCTTCGTTTAAGGAGCTGGGGAAAAAAGGAGGGGCTGGGAGCAGCTGGAGTGGAGAAGCCAAGCCTCACTGCTGTGGCCAAAGGCCTGGGTCCTGGGTGCCAGAGGAAAACTGGTGCCGGCAGCCAGGGGAAGGAAGGCCTATTATGTGAATCTTCATGCAACGGGCCACTAGTATAATATACAATGCCAAGATTGAACCCTAATATAAACTATGGACTTTGAGTATTATAATGCTTATCAATTGTAGCAAATGTACCTATATGGTGGGGATATTGATAATGGGGGAGGCTATGCAAGTGTGGGGAACAGGAGATATATGGGAAATCTCTGCATCTTCCTCTTAATTTTTGTGAGTCTAAAATTGCTCTAAAAAATATTTTAAGAAATAAAAAAATACAAATAAAAAATCAGTGGAAAAAATCTCTAAGGAGCTCTTTTCCCTCTGGGGTTCATTATTAAAAGCTTAGAAATTACCTTCAATGTCCATGTGCATGAAATATTAAATATTTAGCATACAGTTTCATCTTTTTCCACTCGATTAACCCTAGACTACAAACTAGAATTATTCTCATTTCATGATCCAAAGCAAGACATAATGGGGACAATCCTGCTTTCTGAGAAAGGCCTCCCAACCCATTTTCCTCTATTTACATTTGTTACACTCTATAGAATTTGCACGTATGAATTGTGTGGCATGTTGTAAGCACTCCTTAAGGACTGAACAGATTGCTCAACCAACTTACCTCTGCATAAATAGCTGGTAATTCAAGATTCTTTTTAAATCTTTAATAGTCATTGTGGCATGCTTCAGTTGGCACTACAACTCTCCCCAAATTTAATAGTCTTATCTATCTTATTGTAGTCATTTTCACATGCCAAAAACCTTAACAACAGTTATGTTCAAGACATAGTTTTCAGAAATGTTGAACATATTGTTTTTAATGCTGCCATTTTTATATCTCAAATTAATGGCCAGTTATTTGAGTCTATGGGACTTAAGGATAAGCCACTCTCTTACATTATTTTCCCTGAGCTATTACTTCCAATGTAAAGGATTTACTGTGCATAAAATTCTTAAGTTGACCTTTCTTTTGAAGTGCCTATATCCATTTGGGGAGTTTAATCAAAGGTGTACAGGTTTATCCTTAATCGGTCTCTGCTTCAAGGATTAGTTTGTCTTGGACTTAGACTTTCAAAGTCTCTCATAAGTGTATCCCTTACTGTTTATCCTCCCAAAGCATTCTTGTAGTATCCTTGATCTCTAATTCTCTTCTTTTGTCTTTTTTAACTCATTTTTTTCTTGTCAAACATTGTCTAAAATAACTAACCCTTGCTTCATTCTGCATTCCTATCTCTTCCTTTCTGAAACCAAGTTCCTTAGGTATGTGAACTGCCTTCCAGTATATAACAGAAGACAATATTTAGCAAATATTTTGTCAATACACCCTCACCTTTCCAGTCTCAGGTAGTAATTTTCTCTTCCAAGGATTACTGAGCTTTAAAGCTAATGTCATTTATCAGAATGAGTTGTTTTTGTTTGTTTGTTTTTTTGTTATGGCAGTGATCTACTTCTGGTACAGTCAGGAGAGGCTGGCGTATGTTATGAAGAGCAAACAGCCTGCATTCTCAGTGACTTAAAAAGAACAAGGTGCATTTCTTGTTCTCACTATTTGCCCATTGGGGTTCCCAGGGGTCTCTGCTTCACATCATTTCTATTCAAGGGTTCAGGGTGATGGAACCTACACCATCTTTAACGTCCTTGGTAGCTGCAGCAGGAGAAGGGAAAACACAGAGAACTGAACCACAAGCTCTTAAATGTGTCACCCCAGAAGTGACACATATCAATCACTTCTACCTACATTTCATTGTCCGAAGCAAATGGCTAGATTTGAGAAAGTAAGAAAGTGCTCTTGTGGCCATGAAGGGTAGGAGAAACAGACATAGAGTGAGCATCACTAGTATCTGTCAGAGAGGAAAGGTCCTTAGAGATCATCTAATCGAATTTGATCATTTAACAATTCAATCAAGACCCATAAAAAAAGAAACTGCCGCACACAGATAATACTTGTTAGATCCTGGACTAGAAATAATGTTTTGAATCCTATTCCCATGTTTCCACTATGTGGGTGTTTTTTTTTTCCAGCTGATTCGTACCAGGATTTCATAGGCTGCAATAACTTAGGATCTCGATAACTGATATTTCATGTGCAACTAACGTATGAAAATAAGTTAAAATTAATAGATAGCACATATAAGTTTACAAATTTATACATCACTGACAAAATTGAGTTATATCATTATATATCAATGACATTAAGTTAGTCTTGCAACATAATAGTGGCTGAAAGTTTATTTTCTATCAGTAGCCAATGATATACTCCAAATAAGAAATCTTTATAAGTAGCCTGGTATGTGTAGCTCGATGGTTGAGTGTTGACCTATGAACCAGGAGGTCACAGTTCGATTCCCATAAGGGCACGTGCTGGGGTTGCGTGCTCAATCCCCAGTAAGGGGCATGCAGGAGGCAGCCAATCAATGATTCTCTTTCATCATTAATCTCTCTCCTTCTTTCCTCTTTGAAATCAATAAAAAAATATATTTTAAAAAATCTTTATAAGTATAATGCAGCTTATGATATTGAAGACTTTCTTATTTAGAGAAAATATAAAATATTCAACCAAATTAACTTTTTGGAATTAGCTAAAAAAAATTAAAACTGGAACTGCCTTATGACCCAGCAATTTCACTTCTGGGGATTTATTTGAAGAAACCTGAAACACTAATTCAAAAAATATATATGCACCCCTATGTTCATTGCAGTGTTACTTACAATAGCCAAGATTTGGAAGCAGCCCAAGTGTTCTTCAGTAGGTGAATGGATAAAACAGCTTTGGTACATTTAGACAATGGGATACCATTCAGCCATAAAAAGGAAGGAATTTTTACCCTTTGTGACAGCATGGATAGACCTGGAGAGAATTACGCTCAGTGAAAAAAGCCAGTCAGAGAAAGAAAAGTACCATATGCTTTTACTCATGTGTGGAATCTAATGAACAAAATGAACTAACAAGCAAAATAGAGACAGATTCATAGAGAGCAGGCTGACAGCTGTTTTTTTTTGGGGGGGGGGAGCTGGGTAAAGAGGGTGGAAGGATTGAGCAAAAAAGAGAAAAAGAACTTATGGGCACAGACAACAGTGTGGGGATTGCCAGGGAGAGGGTGGTTGGGAGAAGGTGGAGGAGGGTATAAAGGAGATACGTGGTGATGGACGGAGACTTGACTTGGGGTGGTAAACACAATACAATGTACAGATGATGTTTTGTAGAATTGTGCACTTGAAACCTGTATAACTTTTGTTAACCAGTGTTACCCCAATAGATTGTATTAAAAAATAAAAATAAACTTCTGAAAGAAAAAGCTAAAATGTCTTTATACTAACGACATCCAACATATTCTAAAATATTTTTATTTAAAAAGGCTTTTGTTCCTATATATATTCAACCATTATGAATGCTATATTTCTATAGTAGCATAACAATAAGGTATATCAGAATTGGAAAATCAATATTTACTTATTATTATACTCAACTGATCAGGCTGGAGCCATTATCTGTCCTTGATAAAGAAGCTGCCTTATTGCACCTACTGCTGAGGTAGTTTTATATTGTCTGACCTTCTCACAATTCACGGCAGATTGGATAGATTGATATTGGGCAGTGGCCAAAATGTAGCCAACCATAGGCTTGTTACCAACCTATGACACAATCTGGTTAAAACATAAAAACAAGGTATGACTTTGTCTTCTCAGATTCATCAGTAAAATATTTATGTGAAGTCATAAGAATGTAGTGGTTACCTAACTGGGGGACTGAAGTTGAAAGTGTACTGACTAAACCCATGTGAGAAAGGCAAATTTATGAAGGAACAATAAAAAAAGTCAATAGAGAATATGGTTGTCAAGCAAAAGAGAATACTGTAAGGCAGTATTAAATAAGAATGCATAAGGGAAAGAAAAGGGGCGTGAAAGCCATAATCTTAGTCATAGCTACATTGCTTTCCTGACAAAATTTTAGTTGTAGTCTCCCTGTACCATAAACTCTTTGTTTTTGAGATCATCTGAATTATTCTCTGGTCCTTGGATTATAAAACTGAACTAAAGCAATATCACATTTTATAAAAGGGTAAAGATTTTCTGCTACTGAATACAAAAAACAAACACACAAACAGAATATTAAAAGGAGAAAATAGAAAATACAAGCTTGACTTTGAGAAAACATACTTTAAATTTCATTTTGGTATCTATGTTGTCATCATGGAAATAAATGTTCCCACTTAAACATGGTTTTAATTTTAGGCACTCTAGTATAAAGGTGTTAATTACTGTTATGCCTTTTTTATGATTCATTTATTAAAATATTACTACTTTCTGCACAGACTCGAGAATTCTTTTCACTTTGATAACATATATTACTTTTTTAGGATAATTACTGAGCATCAAGCTCATTGAAACTTGTTTAAAATTGCTAATGGCTTTTCTAAATGTAATTGCATTTTAGAATTGAAATGCCCATATGGACACATTACATTTACTAATCATTTGAACTCACCTCACAGCAGTTAAATAAAACAGATTCAATTATGCAGGTTAATAAGCGTGTTACTAACATCTGTGTATTGTATTTATAATAATGGACTATACTTAGGATCATCTATAATCACAAATCAGTTTGTTACTGTCACTGTTTTTTTATGAGTTATATTAAACATAAAAGTACCCCATTTAACATGTATAATTCAATGTTTTTTAGTATATTCACAGTTTTTTAAATCTTTGTTGTTGAAAATATTATATATGTCCTCTTTTTCCCCCATTGACCTTTTCTAGCCCACCCCTGCCCCTCGCCCCAGGCCTTCACCACCCTATTGTTTGTGTCCATGGGTTATGCATTTATGAGATCATTGGTTGATCTCTTCCCACCCACACACACACCCTCGCCTTCCCTCTGAGATTCCATAGTCTGTTCCATGTTTCTATGTCTCTGGATCTATTTTGTTAACCATCACTACAATCGGTTATACAATATTTTCATTTTACCCTTCAGCCATCACTCCCCATTTCCATATCCCTCCATCCCTAGGCAACAGCTCATTTATTTTCTTTCTCTAAAGACTTCTCTATTCAGGACATTTCAATGTGTGGTTTTTTCTGATTAGCTTCTTTCACTTAGCAGACGGTTTTCAAACTTCATCTACATATAATGTGTCATTACTTCAGTCCTTGTTAAGGCTAAATAATATTCCATTGTATGGATATTACCATATTTTGTTTATCTTGTCATTAGTCGACTAAAATTTGGTTTTGACCTTTTGGCTATTATGAATAATGCTGCTATGAATATTTGTGCACAGTTTTTGTGTAGACATTTTTTTTTTCATTTCTCTTGGGAATGTGTGATTGCTGTCTCATAGGATAACTGTATATTTAATAATTTTAGGAACTTCCAGACTTTTCCAGAGTAGCTATATCTATTTATACTACTATCAGGATTTCCAACTACTCTATATCTCCCCAACACTTACTATAAGTGTTTTTTACTATAGCTATCATAGTGGGTGTGAAGTAGTATTTCATTGTGCTTCTGATTTGCATTTTCCTGATGATTAATGATGTTGAACAACTTTTTATATGCTTATTGGCTATATATCTTCTTTAGAGAAATGTCTATTCAGATTACTTCCCATTTTTAAATTGGGCTGTCTTTTTATCATTGAGTTATGAGTCCTTTATATATTCTAAATACAAGTTTTTTATTAGATCTATGATTTTCAAATATTTTCTCCCATTCTGGGAGTTGTCTTTTCACTTTCTTGATGATATCTATTGAAGTATAAATAAATTAGATTTTGATGAAATATAATTTAATTTTTCTTTGGTTATTATTTCTGCTGTCTTTCAAATAAATTGTCTTGTATGAACAGTGAAACTAATATTTTTCCCCATGGATATATACACACAATCATAATATTTGCTTCTCTAATCCCTAAATAGTTAAATCTATAAATGTATATTTACTATTTTTTTGAAGACAAGTTGTTGTTGTTTTTACCTTAGAATAAAATTATGTGGCAATGGTAATTTTTTTTTTCTTATACACATGGAGGGGTTCAAGTGCTATTTTTCTTATATTAAACTTGGCTTTATGAGTATGTAAACCCAACTTACATTTTAATTATTATAGGCCTAATTTAGGTGTGTGTTGTCTTTTTTTCTGTAATCCATGGTTACTGTTAGAAATTCTTGGTTGCTTTTGTCACCTTTAAAATCTGTTTAATAAATGCTAATGCTTTACAGAAACAAATGGCCATATGAGATGTAAATTTAAGTGCATGATTGTGGAGGCCATGAATACGCACCAGATAGATATCCAGCTGTGGGGAGCATAGTTGAGTGATAGCCCCAGCCGCTGTTTGTCCGGATTCACAACCATGTTAATGCCAAGACCACACTTTCCCTGTACTGTTCATGCCTTGACTGAACATGGCAGTGTTTTTATTTCAGGCCTATTTCTGTAGGACATGGGATTCCATTAATGGGCAATTTAGCTTGTAGACACCTGACAAAAATTGTCTTATAGCTGCTCTCTGAGACTCCTTATCAAATTCTACTTTCTTCCACTCTCCTCTCATAAGTATCACAGTCTGTAGCCTCTTTCTGACTACCCCTGCTTTCTCCCAATTTATCCTTCCCAAAATCCAATAATTTCATTTTACATTTAATTGTATTGTGGAATGTGTTTCTCAGAGGACTTAAACTAGCACAGTAATGTTATGTAGATTCCTGTAAATTACAAATATAAATCTCAGCTATGACATAGATATCCTTAATGGGCCAGAGGGTCAGAGTCACTATTTGAATGCCCAGTGGAGATTTAGATAAGATTAGTCTCCAAGGAGAGAGATTGCGGAGCACACATTCACACATATCCACAGCACAGGGATCAATGCTTCTACAGGGAAAACAATAAAAGAGGAGAGGGATTAGCCAGTTTAGAGGAAACAAGAATATGTTCCAATATATAACAAAGAAAGCTAGAGGTAAAGCCACTGAGGAGAGAATAGTTATCACTAGCCATTATTAATATAAGAAAATGTAAGGGGCTGAATACTATGGCACTTGAGGTATATTGAGTGTCTTGTTACTTTGCCAAAATAATATCTCACCCCTCAGGGATCCACATAAACAATATTTAGATGGATGGCTTCTCACTGTGAGAGGGAAAATAAAATGATTCACCTGATCCAGAATGAAAGAAGGATGGTATGTTGATTTTCTATTTTAGAAAAAAAAACACATAGGATTCTGGTTAAGGGAATAAACTCTGAGGTCATATGTGGACTCAAGACCTGGTCCAGCTGCTCAAAAGATTTAGCTGAAATCCAGATTTATCATTGTATAATGAGGTCATTTCTATCTACTTTATTAAAATATTGTAAAAAAATGAGATGACACATGCAAAACAAAGGACACATGCCAAGTCCTCAAACAATAATAAATTTAAAATAAAAGAAAGGGTTTTATCAGTTTAAAAAATGGCTCTACAAAAGCAAATAGTGAAGAATAAAGCAAACTAGTAAACTAGTTTGTGTACAAGACATGTTTTAATGTGCCCACAGCCCCTCAGAAACACTCAGAGAATTAAGGAAACTTTTGCTGACCATTAGCTGACTACTAAAGTAACTGAAAAGAGATTTCAGTGACTACTCTTTAAGAAGATAGAGAATTTATCAACTTTGTTTAGAAAAGTTGATAAATTCTATCAACTAACACAACTAGCAGCACCAACAACAAACCCTGGGAAAGAGGGAGAATCTGATTTTCAAGTTTACCATAGTATATGAAATATATTGTATATATGTACTATATTTTATATGTAGTGATATATAATATCTCTATATATAAAAGCCTAAGTGACTGTTACAACCAGTCAACCACTCTACTGGTCGACCGGAGGCTATGATGTGCACTGACCACCAGAGGGCGGACACTCAAGGCAGGAGCTGCCTTCTGGTGGTAAGTGCGCTCCCACAGCCAACCTCCCACAGTCTTACCCCTCAGCCGGCCAGCCCCAATTGGCCCCAATAGGGTCTGGGCGAGAAGGCCCCTGATCAAACCCAATCCCGAGCCAGGCCAAGGGACTCCACCCATGCACGAATTCACGCACCGGGCTTCTAGTATTATATATACATATATACCAGGTGTACCAGTTAATAATGTGAATTTTTTTTAATAGATGGAGTTAAACATATGTTGATATATATGCTATATGAGATGTATGCTATTTTGTTGTATTGACAACAACTTTCCAAACTTCATGTCAAATTTTCTGAAGGCGTTAACATCATAGATATTTTTATGCTTAAAAAATGTCGAATTTCATGCCAAAAAAAGAACATTTGCGGGAAGTTTTGATTCATTACTTTATTTTGAAGAAAAGTGCTGCTGATAGTTATCGTATACTTTGGGAAGCTTATGGTGAACATGCTCCATCTCAAGATACTTGTGAACGCTGGTTTAAACGCTTTAAAAGTGATGATTTCTATGTGAAAGACAAAGAACGTCCAGGTCAACCGAAAAAGTTTGAAGACCAACAATTACAAGCATTATTGGATGAAGATGCATGTCAAACTCAAAACAACTTGCAGAAAGATTAAACATTGCTGAGCAAACAATTTCCTATCATTTACAAGCAATGGGAAAGATTTTAAAGGAAGGAAAATGGGTGCCACATCAAGTGAATGAAAGACAAATGGAACACCAAAAAGTTATCAGTAAAATGTTGCTTCAATGGCACAAGTCTTTTTTGCATCGAATTGTGACTGGCAATGAAAAGTGGATTTATTTTGAGAATCCCAAATGCACAAAATCATGGGTTGATTCAGGTCAACCATCAATATCGACTGCAAGGCCAAATTGCTTCGGAAAGAAGACAATGCTCTGCGTTTGGTGGGATCAGGAAGGTGTGGTGTATTATGAGCTTCTAAAACCAGGTGAAACACTTTCTGAGCAGCACTTCAACACGTACGAAGAAGTGGAAAATCGGGTCTCTGAATGGTTTGCCTCAAAACAAGAAAAGTTCTATTGGGACGGTGTCCACAAATTACCTGAAAGATGGGGGAAATGTGTAGCTAGCAATGAACATTACTTTGAATAAAGCACTTTTGATGTTTCTCTTGAAATTATCATGTTTTCTTTGATTATAAAATCCACATTATTAACCGGTACTCGTGGTACATATATACAGTGTATATTATATATGATTATATATTATATACATATATTATCTATAATAATAAAAGCACAATATGCTAATTAGACCAGATGACCTTCCAGATGAAGCCGGGGCTGCAAGCATGACCGAGTCCCGGGTGCCAGAGGGAAGTTGGTGCCGGCAGCAGGGGGAAGGAAGGCCTACTCTTGCATGAATTTCATGCATCGGGCCTCTAGTACATATATAATTGTATATTATATATGCATATATAATATGTAGAGTATATATGCAGTTATATACATGCTAGAGGCCCAATGCATGAAATTCATGCATGTGGGGAGTCCCTCAGCCCAGCCTGTGCCCTCTTACAATCCGGGACCCCTTGCTTCTAACCGCCCACCTGCTCGCTCCTTACCGCTTGGCTCACCACTCCTTAGCGCTGCTGCGGTGGCAGGAGAGGCTTTCGCCACCACCGCTGTGCTCGAGCCCAGCTTCTGGCTGAGCGGCGCTCCAGCTGTGGGAGCATACTGACCACCAGGGGGCAGCTCCTGCATTGAGCGTCTTCCCCCTGGTGGTCAGTGCGCGTCATAGCAACTGGTCATTCTGGTCGTTCTGCCGTAATGGTCACTGGGCTTTTATTATATAGATGGCCCTAGGAAATGTACGGTAAATAAACTTTGGTGGGAGACCATGTATCAGGAAGTGCTGGCTATTCTCTCGAAGCAGCTACCTTGTAAGGCACAAGATCACTATCTTCCTACATGGATTTGTGTTAAAATTAATATCTTCCCCCTGTCAGTGCGCGTCATAGCAACTGGTCATTCTGGTCGTTCTGCCGTAATGGTCACTGGGCTTTTATTATATAGATATAATATATATAAAATGTGAAATTATATGTAGAATAATCAATCACATGAGATAAAAATAAAACAAATAGTAAAACAGCAGCGGTAAGTCCCATTTTACCAGTAATAACATTTAATTTAAATGAAATAAAACTCTAATTAGAAGGAAGAGATGTGCAGACTGAATAAAACTAAATAATTTAACTACATGCTTTCTGCAAATGACTTACTTTAGATTCAAATACATAAATATGTTCAAAGGAAAAGAATAAAAAATGATATGCTATAAACCAGTAACCAAAATATACTGTAAGAGAAAAATTGTTATTCAAGAAAAATAAGCACATTTTATAATGATAAATGAGTAAACCCATCAAGAAAATATAACACTGATAACACTCACAACAGAGCCTCCAAATACATGAAGCAGAAGTGAATAGAATCAAAGGTAGTAATAGACAATTCAAAATTTATAGTTGAAGTCTTCAATTCCAAGCTACAGTAATAAATAGACCAACTATAAAGCTTCAATACTCCACTTTCATTAATGGACAACTAGACAGAGATCAGCTAGGAAATAGAAGAATTTAAAACTTTATAAGCCAACTAGATCTAACTGTCATCTATGGAACACTCCACCCGACACCAGAATGCACATTCTTCTCAAGTGAACATGGAATATACTCCAGGAAAGACCACATACTGGGTGGTAAAACTAGTCTCAATATAATTTAAAAAGACTGAAGTCATACGAAGCATGTTGTCTGATGAATGGAAGTAAGTTAGAAATTAATTCCAGAAGGAAATTTGGGAAATTGACAAATATGTGCAAAGTAATGCATACCTAAATAAGCAATAAGTCAAAGGAGAAATAAAAAGGGAGTTATAACTATTTTGAGAATAGAAACAGAAATACAACATGCTACAACTATTATGAAATTCAGTTAAATTAGTACTTAGAGGGTAATTTATACCTTTAAAAGCCTATATTAAATAAGAAGAATCTCAAATCAATAACCTAAGTTCACACCTTAAGAAACTAATAAAAGAAAAAGAACCCAAACACAAAGTAAGCAAGAGGAAGTGAATGACAAAGATTAATGTATAAATAAATGAAATAGAGAATAGTAAACAATAGCAAAAATCAACAAAACTAGGAGTTGGTTCTTTGAAAAGTTCAACAAAATAGATCACCCTTAGCTAGACTGACCAAGAGAAAAACTACAAAAGACTCAAATTATTAAAATTTGGAATGAAAGGTAATGCAATATTACCAATCTTACAAAAATAAAAAGAATTATTATAGAATACTATGAATGATGATGTCAAAAATTACATAACCATATGAATGGATATATTCATAGAAGGACACACATTTCTGAAATTAACTCAGGAAGAAATAGAAAATCTGAATATACTGGTACCAAGTAAAGAGATTGAATTAGTAATCGAAACACTTCTGACAGAAAAGTCTAGGGCCAGGTACATTCACTGGCAAATTCTACCAAATGTTTTAAAAAGAATTAGCACCAATACTTCTCAAACTCTTCAAAAAACAAGGAAGTGAACATAACCCAATTCATTCTATGAGACCAGTGTTACCTGATAACAAGATCCAATAAAACCATTACAAAAAAACAAAACTATAGACACCAAATACCTCACCAAAATTCTACCAAATCCAGCACCATATTAAAGGATTACATAACATGATCAGTTGCAGTTTATCTCAAGAATGCAAGAGTTTCAACATGAAAAAATCAGTCACTTTATAAATCATGATATATATGATTTTTAGTAGGCCTAGAAAAACATGCATTTGACAAAATCCACTTTTATGAAAAAAATCAATCAACAAATTGTACTATATTTAACCCGATAAAGGGCATCTATGAGTAATGCACAGCTAACATCATACTTAATGGTGAAAGAAAATATGCTTTCTTTCTAAGATTCAGGAATAAGATAAAAATGTCCACTCTCACCTCCATGATTCAATATTGTACTGGATGCTCTAGAAAAAGAAATTAGTGAGGGGAAAAGCAGTAATACCTCAAGTCAAGTCTCCTGTCATCATTTATCCCACCTACACCTCTTCTACTTACCCCCACCTCCCCTGCTGTTGTCTATGCAGAATACTCTCCACATCCATCCATGCTGTCACAATGGGTAAGATTTCCTTCCTTTTTGTAGCTGAGTAGTATTCCATTGTGAAATGTACCACATCTTTCTTATTCATTAATCTACTGATGGGCACTTGAACTTCTTCCAAATATTAGCTATTTTAACACACAATACAATATATAGATGACGTATTATAGAATGGTACACCTGAAACAAGATCCAATAAAACCTATATATTTTTATTAAGCCATGTCACATCAATAAATTCAATATATTTTAATAAAATGAACAAAGAAAATGCAATAGTAACATCCAGATTGGAAATAAGTAAAATTATATCTGTAGATGACGATATCTTACATATAGAAAATCCTAAGAATCCACAAGAAAATTAAAGGTAATAAACAAGCTCATCAGGTTTGAAGGATACACATTCAATATACAAAACTCTGTTTTATTTCTATATACCAGAAATGCACAATGCAAGAATGAAATTATGAAACAATTACATTTACAATGGCATCAAAATGAATAAAATATACTTAGAAATAAATTGAACAACCAATGGCATATTTCACAGATCTAGAACAGACTCTCCAAAAATATATGGAATAAAAAAAGACCTCGAATAGACACAGCAATCCTGAGAAAGAAGTACAAAGTTGGAGGGATCACAATACCAGATATCAAGCTATATTACAAAGCCACGGTTCTCAAAACAGCCTGGTACTGGCACAACAACAGACCTAAGACCAATGGAACAGAACAGAGAACCCAGAAATTGATCCAAGCCATTATGCTCAATTAATATTCGATAAAGGAGGCAAGAGCATACAGTGGAGTCAAAACAGTCTCTTTAATAAATGGTGCTGGGAAATTTGGACAGATACATGCAAAAAAATGAAACTAGACCACCAACTTACACCATACACAGAAATAAACTCAAAATCGATAAAGGACTTAAACGTAAGATGAGAAGAATCTATAACAATCTTAGAAGAATCCATAGGCAGCAAAATATCAGACATATGTTGTAGCAACGTCTTTACTGATACAGCTCCTAGGACAATGGAAGAAACTAAGTAAACCCATCAAGAAAATATAACACTGGAAACTGAGAAGAAAATAAACAAATGGGACTACGTCAAAATAAAAAGCTTCTTCACAGCAAAAGAAACCATCAACAAAACAACAAGAAAGCCCACTGCATAGGAGAACTTATTTACCAATGTTATATCCAATAAGGGTTTAATCTCCAACATTTACAGGGAACTTATACACCTTAAAAAAAAGGGAAGATAACAATCCAACCAAAAAATGGGCAAAGGACTTAAACAGACACTTTTTGAAAGAGGACATACAGAAGGCCAGGAGACATATGAAAACTTGCTCAAAGTCACTAATCATCTGAGAGATGCAAATCAAAACAACAATGAGGTACTATCTCACACCTGTCAGAATGGCTATCATCAACAAATCAACAAACAACAAGTGCTGGCGAGGATGTGGAGAAAAAGGAACCCTCATGCACTGCTGGTGGGAATGCAGACTGGTGCAGCCACTATGGAAGACAGTATGGAGTTTCCTCAAAAAGTTAAAAGTGGAACTCCCATTTGACTCAGTGATCCCACTTCTAGGAATATATCCCAAGAAATCAGAAACACCTATCAGAAAGGATTTATGCACCCCTATGTTCATAGAAGCATAATTTACAATAACTAAGATTTGGAAACAGCCTAAGTGCCCATCAGCAGACAGGTGGATTAAAAAACAGTGGTATTTCTACACAGTGGAATACTACACTGCTGTAAAAAAAAGAAGGTACTATTACCATTTGCAACAGCATGGGTGGACCTGGAGGGCATTATGTTAAGCAAAATAAGCCAGTCGGAGAAAGATAAATATCATATGATCTCACTCATTTGTGGAACATATTGAACAACATAAACTGATGAACAAAAATAGAGCCAGAGTCATAGAAGCATCATACAGACCATCCAACCTAAGAGGGAAGGCAGGGAGGCAGGGGGATAAGCTATCAATCAAAGGGCTTGTATACATGCATATAAGCATAACCAATGGACACTGACAGTAGAGGGCATAAGGGCATGGGATGGGGGGTGGGAGCGGCTGGGGAGAGGTCAATGGCGGGAAAAGGAGATATATGTAATACTTTAAAGAGTACAGAATTTACATTTAAAAAAAGAATAAAAACAACCCCCAATACCCTGAATTTAACTTGAAAACAAAATAAATCAATCCAAACAATAAAGAACAAAGAAAAAAAGAAAGAAATTGAACAAAAGAAATACAAGGCTTGAATACTGAAATCTACAAATCATTAAAAGAAATTTTCAAAAACCTTAATCAATGGAAGGACATTTCATGTTCATAGATTGAAAGACTTAATATTGTTAACATTGAATTACTTCCAAAATTGATCTACAGATTCAATGCAATCATTATCAAAATCCCAGGCAGCTTTTCAGAAGAAATTAATGAGCTGCTCATAAAATTCATATGGAAATGCAAGAGGCCCCAAATAGCCAAACTATCTTGAAAAATATAAACAAAGAGAGAACTCACTTCAATTTCAAACTTACTACAAAACCGCACAAATCAAGATTGTGTGCTACTGGCATAAAAATAGACTTATGGTTCAATAAAACAGAAGAGTCCAAAAATTTACCCATACATTTATGGCAATTGATTTTGATCAAAGTGCCAAGGCAATTCAGTTAGGAAAAAAATAATCTCTTCAACAAATGTTGGAACGACAGGATATCTGCATGTAATTAAATGAAGGTGGACCCCTACCTCACACAATATACAAAAATTAACTCAAAGTACTATGTGCAAGAGCTAAAACTATGAAACCCTTAGAAGTAATCATAGTGTTAAACCTTCACGACTTGGACTTAGCAATGTTTTCCTAAATATGACGCTAAAAGCACATGCAACAAAATAAAAAAATAGGCAAATAAGACTTCATAAAAGTAAACTCTGCTTCAAATGATACTATCAGGACATGCAAAAGAGAATGCACAGAAGGTGATAAAAGTTGCAAATCATATATCAGACAAAACTTTAGTATCCATGATATACAAAGAAATATTTCTACTCAACAATAAAAAGTCAAACAACCCAATTTAAAAAAAAAAAACAGAAAAATGACTTGAATAGCCATTTCTCCAAAAAAGATACACAATGATCATAAAAAATATGAAAAGATGCTCAACATCATCAGTCATGAAAGAAATGTAAAGTAAACTCTCAATGAGATGCCACATCACATCCACCAGAGTGGCTATAATAAAAAGGTTAGATGATAACCAATGTTGACAAGGAGTGGAGAAATTGGAGCTCTTCTATCTTGCTACTGGAAATATAAAATGGCTCAGATACTTTGCAAAAGAGTTTGCAGTTCCTCAAGAAGTTAGAATTATCATATGATCTGGTAATTTCAGTTATTGGACATATACTGAAAATATGAACATATATATTTAAGAAAAACATGTATATGGCGGTTCATAGTAGCATTATCTATAATATTAAAAAGAGTGGAAGTAGCATTATCTACAATATTAAAAAAGTGGAAACAGCCCTTATGTTAATCAACTACTGAATGGGTAAACAGAATGTTATATCTGCAAATAGAACAGTATTCAGCCATAAAAGGAAATGAAGTAATAATTTATGCTTTGACATGGATGAGTCTTTAAAAATATGGTGCTAAGTGAACAAAGCCAGACATAAAAGGCTACATCATAATGTATGATTCCATTTATAAATTTCCGGAATTGGAAAATTAATAGAATGAAAGCAGATTAGTGGTTACAGAAAGTGCAGGGATGGGACATCTAATAAGTACAGGGCTTCTTTATGGGGTGATGAAAATGTTTTGGAGCTAAGTAGTGTTGATGGGTGTTCAACTTTGGGAATATACCCAAAACCATTGCATTGTACTCTTTAAAAATGTTAAAATGGTGAGTTGTATATTATTTGTATTTTACTGCAATAAAAAAGAATATGAATTTAGTAAAGTCTCTGAACTAGATATCAATATATACATTTCAATTATATTTCCCCCTCTCTCGATTAGTAAGCAATTCAAAAATTAAAGTAAAAATATAATATCCACATTAGCATTAACAATGGTCTATGTGGGTTTCCATGAAATTTTTAAAAAGCCACCCTCCATTAACAGTTGAATCAGACAAAAAGATGGGCCCTCGGGCAAATGGTTTGGTGATCAGATGTAACTTTTGGGCATGAAAAGCAGATCCTCCTTCCTCCTGGCATATCCACTACTGTACCAAAGTACACGTGGAGCACAGACTGTGTTTCAGTAGCCTCTGGTTCCTGTACATGTGCCTGCATATGTACCCGTGTGCATGCACACACACACACAAGTACACTGAGTATACAAACATACACATATGTGCACACACATTCACACACACACACAAACAAACACCTTTTTTTGGTTTAGCTAATTAATATTCCTGTAATGTCAACTCGACTCATCGAATGATTAAAGTAAATGTTAGGCTATTTTTTTTTATGTTGGCAAAATGCCTGTTTCCATCAGTGTGAATTTTTACAGTACACAGAGAGCAAGATGTAGCTAAGTGATCTTATAGATGATGACATTATTTTCAAGGGAGCAAGGGACAATAAGACCTCAACACATAAACAAATAAGAATAATGGAACCACTTAATGTGAGTTAGAACTGTTGGCATTCTTTTAGACTGATGGGAGAGAAAGTAGTAGCTGGCACTACATCTTTCTTTTTGAGTCTAAGATGGAATTGGGAATGTGGATAAATGGAAGGTTTCTTGAAACGTTAGAGAATCCGTATTTTAAACCCTGAGACAGTAATCATTAACGTGGGATGATGGAGAAGATGACTAGCTTATGATTTTAGCTGCACCTTAAGGGTTGTTAATCTCAACATGAGAGATATTTCCACCTTCTATATCTCTACTCCGCTGTGACCATTTTCTGAAGTTCAATGATTAAGTAAAAACTGAATGTCCTTGATATTTAATTTTCAGCACCAGGTTTGATGGGGAACAAAGGAGAAGTAGCAGAGTAAGCAAAGGACACAGACCAATGTCATTTCCCACAACACCTTAGTGGCTACTTAGCTTAGGGGACTAGGACACTAAAATAGCAAGGTTAATTAATAGACATGTGAAAAAAATACTCAAAGTCACTAATCATCAGAGAGATGCAAATTAAAACCACAATGAGGTATCACCTCACACCTGCCAGAATGGCTACCATCAACAAATCAACAAATGACAAATGCTGGCGAGGATGTGGAGAAAAGGGAACCCTAGTACACTGCTGGTGAGAATGCAGACTGATGCAGCCATTATGGAAAACAGTATGGAGTTTCCTCAAAAAATTAAAAATGGAACTGCCTTTTGGCCCAGCCTGGTATATAAATATCTGTTGATGAAATGGAAAAGGGACTTTATATATGAATAAGCGAAATCAAAATTTTTTAATGGATGAGCGATTCTTTTCACTGCACATGACATCATACCATGTAAGCAAAGTTTTTCTGCTCACCCTGCATCCCCTATATCTGAAGACAACCCTCAAAAAAGGGCAGTCACAATTTACTCAGTCCCATCATCAGACCCCAACTGCTTATCTCAATTGGACTTTCAATTGCTTTGCCCAGGGAGCCACCAGGGTGACATCTAATCTCATATGTTCCTGTGGGAAACCATAGAACTACTGAGGTTCCCACTTCTATTACTCCAAAAATCAGAGCAAACTGGAATGGAGGGTGCCACTCATTGTCATTTTCTGCCTTAGTTATTACATGGTCTCTTCATACACTGCTGAGATGGGCTACCTTAGGAGGTCCCCCCTTTTTTTCAGAAATCTCTAAACCAGAAATGGACACAATTTCTGTGTTCCTGGGGGCTCCCACATTTCAAGGAACAACTGTAAACAATTTTTAAAAATCTGTCTTCTTGTGTCTTTCTAATGAGAACACCATGTGGACCTGCTGTTCTCATTTCATCAAGCATCCAAGCCAAGGAATGTGATGCTAGTGTTTCCTTCTTAAAAGGCATTTCCAATCTTCAAAAATCCTTTGAAATTCCTCCCTTTCCTTGGCAGCTAGAGAGAAGACCAGGTAGGAAAAAAGATTATTCATTTTCTCACCAGCACTCTACACAAGGCCCCCACAAAATGTTTCCCATATCTAATCCTCTTGTGTTGATTGAGAAGAGAGTAGAAATGGTTTAATGGCCTCTTAGAATGTACTACCAGAAGGAGTCTGGTCCCACATTTTTGG
>NW_005370332.1:563326-567356 GCF_000412655.1 Myotis brandtii
TTAATGATTTTTATTGCCAATTCTGTGGTTACAGGAAAAAATCAGGCAACAGAACAAATACTAATCAACGTGTGTGTGTGTGTGTGTGTGTGTGTGTGTGAATCTATCTATCTATCATCTATCTCTAATTCTGTGGGATCAAAAAATAGACTAGAATATAAGCTCCACAAGGAAAGACACCATGCGTGATTTGTTTACTATTTGAACTCCAACCCAGGGAACATGGTAGACAATAAATATTATTAAATAAATCAGAGAATCAAAATATAAAGGAGTTACGCAGGTTCTTTGAGCCACTGAGTTTGCTCAGTGATCATACCTGTAAAATATAGAGATGTTGATATTGTAGGTGTTAATATTGCAATGGTGTCATCTTAGATATCAAGGAAAGATACCAAATGATGATGTGGTTGAGTGTGTGTATGTGTTTGTGTGTGTGTAGACATATGTGTGCATGCACATGTTCTTTATGTGTCCGTGTTCATGTATATCTATGATGTTATCTTAAATATTTCAAGTTCTATGACAATTTTCAATGTATTCTTGTCCCAGTGGGACTTTAAAATACTGGTTGATAGGGAAAATAATAAGAAAGGGTTCAGAATGAATCAGAATATAATTGCTAGCACTGTTTATATTCATTTTACTCATTTCAATATTGCTTGCTAGAGTCTATGAAGGTCAAATGAATCAAAGTGTATATAAATGCATTTTAGTAATTAAATTGAAGACCTTAAGACTAATTCGAATATAGCTTCTTTTATTGAGAATTGCATTATTCTTATTTCACCATTTTATAGAAAATTAAAATGAATAGAAATATTCTAACAACTTCATATTTATTATACTGTATTGTATTTCAATGACTAAATATAAAAACATTCAAATGATCTATATCTAATACAGTATATAATATATAAACTCTCTAAAGAGGCATGTACATTTCTTTTTTTCTTTTTTTTAAATTTTGTTTTATTGCTTAAAGTATTACAAAGAGTAGTACATATGTCTCCTTTTTCTTCCCCCTTGACCTTCCCCCAGCGAGGCATGTACATTTAAAAGAATTCTAAGACTGCAGTGAAAAGCATTAAACTTATAGTGCACTAAATAATGGCAAAAGGAAATTCAAATCAATTATTAATAAAATTAAAAGGGTAAAGGAATTAGGTCCCAGCATTATCAGAATTTACTCCATACAGCCTGAAATTGCCTTTAAGATTATTTTTCACATTATAATTGAAGTCTATTGATGCTTTTTCTGCTTAAATATACAATATGCTACAATAAAAAATAGAAGGAAATAATTTAAAACCTTAAACTTTTCTCTTTGTTTTGGTTGTTTTCCTCGGTGAGTACAGGAAAATGTCACTGTGTCTTGAATTGTCCATGTAGCAAGTTGATTTCCTCAGGGGAACAGAAATAATATATTGACTTACTGACTCAATAGAAGTGGCTTTAATTCTTGTGACATTCAGTTGTTAAATTGCTTTATAGTTTCAGTCAGCCAAACTATTCAATGGCACATAAAGATATGTTCCCAGTTAGAAGTGTTTCTGTTCTTTATCTTAATCTTCAATGTAAAAACATTAAAAGAGAAAGAAATTAACTATAACTCAGTATTTGTAATTATATTCATACGATGAATTATTTCTACCTCTTCCCATAAGCTTTTTCTAAATATCATTTCTAAATACCTTATTATACTTTAAGGGATCTCATAGCATTCTATTTAATTTTTCATAGCAAATATCACACTGTAGTTTTGGTGTTTGTTTGTTCATCACCAGCATTTTTATTAGGCTGTTAGAACTTAAATTATGCCTAATTTTTATTACTTCAGGACTTAGCATAGTGCTTGGCACATAGTAAGTGCTCAAGAAATATTTAACGAAATGATTGATGCTTTTGTCTTAGAATGTCCTACGTATTTCTTTTTCCCAGTTTTATTTAGATATAATTGACATAGAGCACTATATAAGTTTAAGTGCACAGCATAATGATTTGGCTTACATAAATTGAAAAGTGATTACCACAATAAGATTAGTTAATATCCATTTTCTCATATAAATATTAAGTATTCTTTAAAGTACTTTTGTTTAAGCCCATCTGGTGTGGCTCAATGGTTGAGCATTGTCCTATGAACCAGAAGGTCATGGTTTGATTCCCAGTCAGGGCACATGCCCAGGTTGCAGGCTTCATCCCTGGTGTGGGGCATGCAGGAGGCAGCTGATCAATGATTCTCTCTCATTGAGGTCTCTATCTCTCTCCCTTCCTTTTTGAAACCAATCAATAAAAATATATTTTAAAAAATAAATAAAGTACTTTTAAGAAAGAAAAACATATATGATACTTTGATAATAGCAGAGCAGAATAGGGTCTAATTTCATATAATGACAACATTACACTCATTATATAGTTTAGATTGGGATTTATATTAAATACATTTAAATGAGCCATGTAATGTATGAATATGCAAAAACACAACTGTACATCTTAGGGGTATACTAATTAGAAGTCATCACTCAAGAATTGATTTCTTGGCACCTCAAATACCATAAGTGAAATCTACATCAAAGGATTTACTAAGCGAACAAAAGGAATCCTACATAACAAAAGGCTAATATGCAAATAGACTGAACAGCAGAATGACAGGTCACTATGAGGCGCACTGACCACCAGGTAGCAGATGCTCAATGCAGGAGCTGCCCCCTGGTGGTCAGTGCACTCCCATTGGAGGAGTGCTGCTCATCCAGGAGCTGGGCTCATGGCTGGCGAGCGCAGCAGCGGTAGCTGGAGCCTCTCCCGCCTCCACCCCAGGACTAAAGATGTCTGGGGAGCAGGCCTCAGCCATCAGTCAGACATCCCCCGAGGGCTCCCAGACTGCTAGAGGGTGCAGGCTGGGCTAAGGGACCCCCCTAGTGCACGAATTTTGTGCACCGGGCCTCTAGTATTATAAATATTTTTCAAATTGTAAAAGCACAGTAATCAAAATAGGTAACTGATCATGTAAATTTGTACAAGTCCCATTGCCCTTACTTGAACAAGCTATGCAGATCTAACAAACTGGATAGTGTAGGGCCATTTGTGCAGTACTCAAGGCCTACAGTCCCAGTATTCTTGCATCATGTAGTCAAATGCATCATTCACATTGGAGAGGCAGAGCACATGCTTCCACAAAATTTGCAGGGAAAATGATGTAAAGACCCAACCTACCTGTAAGTATGAGACACTGCAAGTCCTTACAAAAAGAATCTGTCATTTGCTAAATGCCAAAAATTGGCCTAGGTCAAAACACATGAACTCTTAAATCCCTGCTTATAAAAACATACTATACAAACCATTTATAGTATTGGGCACATACCAATTCTATAGTCTTTTAAAAAAGTAATAATGGTTTGATTAGAAATGATAATATCTTATATAATAAAAGTGTAATATGCTAATTGTCTGACCGATCAGTTGACCGTTTGGTCAACTGCTCGACCAGTCTCTATGACATGCACTGACCACCAGGGGGCAAATGCTGTGACCAGTAGTTTAGCTTGCTGCTGGGGTCAGGCTGATCCAGACTGGGCAAGAGGGCTGGACACGCCCTGGAGTCATTTTGTGGTCCCTCCCCAGCCTGCTGGTCCTGATCAGGACTGGGTGAGACTGCCCCAATCGGCCCTGATCACCAGCCAGGTCAAAGGACCCCACCTGTGCACGAATTTGTGCACTGGGTCTCTAGTAAATAAGAATACTCCATAAACTATTTTATTTTTTCACTATTTTTCTACATCTGTTTTCTCATTTGAGAGAGCAATCTAGGGAGAAAAAAAAAGGTTTTATTTATATAATTATTTATTTATTTTTGAGTGAACAACTTTCAAGAATTTGTTTTGAGTTCTTCAAAGGATTATCTCCACATCTATCTATATATATATACTAGAGGCCCGGTGCACAAAAATTTGTGCACTCTGGGGAGAGGGGTCCCCCAGCCCGGCCTGTGCCCTCTCGCAGTCTGGGACCCCTCGGGAGATAACGACCTGCT
>NW_005370332.1:568132-569719 GCF_000412655.1 Myotis brandtii
GACTAAAAGCTCCCAACTGCTCCTTGTTTTCTTTTTTTTTTTTTTATTCTGGGCCAGCTTTAGCTCTGAGGCCTCGCTGCTGAAAACATCGATACAATGTTGCGGTCCGGGGTTGACTGAAGCCAGGCTGAATGAAAGCCGGTTTCTGGGGATTTGTTTAGCTTCTATATTTGCAACATAGTACATAGTTGCTTAGCGTTGCAGCTGAGAGGCCGGCAAGTGAGGCAAGGAACGTTGGAGTTTGCTGTCACTGGAGCAAGCAAGTCTCCCTGCTCGCTTCAGTGCATGGCTGCCGGCCGCCATCTTGGCTGACAGTTAATTTGCATAAGGATATGTTGATTAGCCAATGGGAAGGGTAGCGGTCGTATGCTAATTACCATGTTTCTCTTTTATTAGTGTAGATAAAAGCCTAATATGCAAACTGTCCCCTCGGGAGTTCGACTGGGAGACCAGGAGTTCGATCACTCACTATGACATGCACTGACCACCAGGGGGCAGCGTGGAATGAAGGAAGGCCCCAGCCAGCAGCCAGGGAAAGGGGGCCCCAGCCAGAAGCTGGAAAAAAGGCCCTGGCCAGCAGCCAGAAGGTCCCGATCAACCCTGATCACCGGCCAGGCTTAGGTACCCTACCCATGCACAAATTTCATGCACCGGGCCTCTAGTTTTAAATAACAGGCATAAATCACTAATTCTTCATTTATCAAATCTAGACATCATTATTTCCTCACTGCAATGATAGATGGGGATTTATTTTATTTGTCCCCAAATCTCAAAACAGTTGATACTTATGTCATTATTTTTAGTTTTTCAATTGATTACTTTTGTAAGCTTAGCTTATTAATGCAATATAGGTTTTTACACCAACTAGAGATGAAATCTCCTTAATCTCAGCATTTGTAAGATAAGGATCTTAGCAACCTTACCTTTCCTTCAGATTCCTCTCTCTTTCTTTTTCTCAATGTCAATTAGGATTATTATAACTTTCCATAATCAAGATTAATTATATTTACACTCTGTTCTGAAACATTCATATTTTTGGCACTTAGTTAACATTTAGTTAACTCTAAATGTTGAAAACTAACAGACAATGTTTCTTATTTTTTAATTCTTTATTGTTGAAAGTTTTACATAGGTCTCCTTTCCTCCGCCCCCATTGACCTCTCCCTGCCCACTTTCACCCTCCCAGCACATTCCTCCACCCCCCTATTGTCTGTGTCTATCGGTCATGCTCATATGCATGGATACAAGTCCTTCGGTTGATCTCTTACCCCTCCCTCCCTTACCTTCCCTCTGAGGTTTGATGGTCTATTCCATGCTTCTATGTCTCTGGATCTATTTTTGTTCATCAGTTTATGTTGTAGCAATATCTTTACTGATACATCTCCCAGGACAATGGTAACTAAGGAGAAAATAAACAAATGGGACTACATCAAAATAAAAAGCTTCTTGCACAGCAAAAGAAACCATCAACAAAACAACAAGAAAGCCCACTGCATGGGAGAACATATTTGCCAATGTTACATCCAATAAGGGTTTAATCTTCAAAATTTATAGGGAACTCATACAACTTAACAAAAGGAAGATAAA